>NW_017280561.1:1587359-1595025 GCF_001594065.2 Cyphomyrmex costatus | reverse complement strand
TATATATATATATATATATATATATATATTTTTTAAAAAGTTGATTTTTTTACATCACAGTTCTTTTTGGAGGCAAATAAAAAATGTAAAACATGATTTCTAGAAGAACGTGATTGGTATTTTCAAGAAACAAATATCTCATATGGCTTTATTCCAAAAGACATATTTATTTGACCGAATAAAACTAGACCGATTATATCAAACTTTACGCAACTTTATGTATAGGTCAGATATTGATGCCTGTTAAATTAGCCTCCTCCCCACCAGCGTTAAATAAATTTTAACATTCCAAAATTAAATGCTAATTTAATTTTGGTGAACACGCTATCTCTCTCTCTCTCTCTCCTCCTCCTCTCCCTCCTTCTCCTTAATAGAATAAATTTAAAAAACAAACAGAATAAAGCGTGTAAGTAAATAATCCTCAAAAATTATCAATAAAAAACTATGAAAAAAACTATGAAGATTTATTTGATATTTTATTAAACCCAAACAGGAATCGAAAAAACTTTCGATTCGGGTCCCTGGTACATAATACTTAATCTTGATTCTTTATGTCGTTTTGAGAAGTAACCTATGTTGGTATTATATATAATTTTGTAACTTCATTCTAGCTTGGAGGCTTTGAATAATGCTAGTTATAAATATATTTAATTAAACTAAATTTGGCAACGAGCTGTGCATATATCCACGAAATAAGTCATTTTAAATCTTTTATCTTATTCCTGCATAATTGTATCTTTTTTCCGTCTTTTGCAAATTATTATAAATTACATTCATTTTATATACCTAAAGAACTTCTAGTTATACTTAGTACATAATTGGTAACATTTTGTGATTAATAAATTATACTAAAAATAGTTTAGTTTCACATAAATATTTACTGAATTATTTTAATAAAACAAAATAATATTCTACATATATATAATCCTATTCTTTCTTCTATATATGTACAGTGGCATACAAGTTTCTGGCCAGTAATATTTTGTACTCTTAATTTATGAAAAAAAAGCCTGAAAAAATTTTAATCATTATCAGGTGTTAGAACAAGATTTCGTTACCCACATCTTGTACTAATATTGATAACAATTTTATCAGGCTTTTTTTTTATAAATTAAAGTACAAAATGTCACTGGCCGGAAACTTTTGCACGCCGCTGTATATTGTGTGCAATGTTATACATTATCGTCTATTGTAACGTAAAGATTAAAAATAATTTTTTACGATAAAATATTAACCTTTAAAATTATATTTTATTTCCTTGTAAGATATAATCAGTATTTACTAGTTATGCGCTATGTATCTTTTTCAAATATAAAAGAAGATTGAGTTATACAGAGTTGACACATTGCGATACACTGGCAATACCTTTCGTTTTACTTTTGCGTCTCCATATATTGTAGAATTCTTAAATATTCCTTATACTTTTCGTGTTTTATAACATAATCCTAGGAACTTAACGATCGGCTTTATTGTTGAACAACAGACTGCACAGACATGCGGTATGTGCGAATATATATAGATATATGGATATCTAAAGATTGTTTCACAATGACACAATACTATTATCTATTTCATATTAACTAAAAATAATTGTGTTATATATATATATATATATAAATTTATTTTTGCGCGTATTATAATTTTTATATCATTTTATATTTGCTTCGAATTATACTTGATTGTATTCGCTTATTATTATTTCTTAAATTTCATGTCAGAAGCGCATTATTTATTTGACCTTCATATCTTCATCTATTATATCTGAACGTTCACCTTTATACGAAACGTCTGTAAAAAATATAGACCCGTCTGTAAAAGATATAGAACGCGCTTATAACGATGTTAGCGCTCTAACATGCTATAGTTTACGTTACGCATACTATAGAATTTCAGAGATAAAAGCGCGCTTTTATCAATAAAAACGCGTTCTGAATACGGACCATATTGTTTATACTGACGATGTATCCAGTTTCTTATACGGCTCGGCGTGAGAACACCTTAAACCCCCGTGCAACATTATAATGAGAAGATCTGGCAGAACCGGCCGGCTCTCTGTTTGTCGTCGTTTATTTGGCGAAAAGAACCTTTTGTAAATGCAACATATGTCACGATGACGTTACGTCAAGTCTTCTGTTTTACAACACTTATTTTTATACTTTTATTCTGTCAGGTTTTATCCATGGAAAAAAATTTTCTCGTGGAAGCGCGCAACGTGAATCATGCGAGTGATAGATTATCTTTGACAAAATATCAATTTTCCTCATTTATAAATAATAATTGTTACACATCTAGTCAATTAACAATTTTCTTGTACCTTGTACTTTGTACCATCCACGTGATTTAAAAGCGAAGCGACGGATATTCTGAACTTGTGGCGTCCAAAACATAAATGCGCGACATTACTGATGGACGCGCGCGTCTCGTTAAATTTTCAACAACGTTGAAACAGTTATCGAGCGAATGCAAGAATAATGTCCGAAGCAATCGATCGAATTTTTCATTAGATAGGTATAAAAAGTGTTTTATCTAGTCTAAGCTCAAACAAAAAATAAAAGCATAAAACAATAACAATTTCCGCTACAAGTTTGTTATAAATTAATTTTTATTATCCAACGAATATATATAGATACATGTATTTACATTACTAACTTATATGATTTAAAGATGATACTGTGTAAAAGAAAGACTTTTATAAATTAGAGAAGTTAATTTTTTCTTAATTGAACAATTGATATTACGTGGCATTATATTTTCATGGAAGATACAATTTAGTACAATCGAGTGAGAGAATATTTGACCTAGTAAAAAAAATAAATAACTAAATGCACGTATGTAACGTGTCACGTAAACATTCAATATTTACAATCAAATTCGGATTATTAAATTATTCGAATATTTTATAAACTGAAATACAATATATATAGATCCAATATTATAGTAGATATAAATTTGGAGAGATATTAAATACGTAAAGAGGCATTGTTAATGTTACATGTCATAAATGTACTGGGTGAGGCAAAAGTATTGGAACTCCTGAATTTATTAGAAAATATAAGTTTTACAGAAAAGTATTTCAGATTAAAATTACAGGGTTTAAAAAGATTTCTTTTACTAATCTTAACAGTTTAACAACAAATATATTTTTTTAAATATAAAGCCCCACCCAGTGAGAAATTATGACGAAATCGACATCGAATCGATGTCAATTTGACGTCGATTCCATTATCATTTCTCACTAAGCATTTATTATCACATATTCTTATAGTTTTTCTCCAGAACTTATCAAAATACTCTGTAATAAAATATTTTTTTATTAACCAGTTTTTGAGTTGTAAGGCTTGAAAGTTACAGTACCTACCGCCACAGCATTAGAATTAGCATTATTCATCATATGTCCAATTGCCGATCAAAATCTTTCAAATATTGTTCAGGGTTATAATCTTGATAACATTTGTCAAAATCATTGACCTTTCGAGGTTACTATTATTTTCATTGTTAGCGTCAAAATGAAATTAAGATCAGGAACAATCTTTAAAAGTCTTAATTTTGATATACGATGTTAAGATCATCAGCAACATTCGAAAGGTTTTAACCATCAGTTGTATACCATAGATTGGCATAGATAATGCTAATTCCGGCGGTACTGTAATTCTTAAGCCTTATAAATTAAAAAAAGTAGTTAATGGAAAATATTTTGTTAGGGTTTTTAAAAAGCTTTCAAAATAAGCAGCAAGAATATGCATTAAAAAATGGAGGCTTTCATTTTAAAAAGTCGATTTGACTTTGATCTAACCTTGATAACACCACCCAAGGTCAAATTAATAAAATTAATAAAAAGATCTTTTTTAACTCTACAAAACATAAGTTAATATACAAAGACACTTTACTATTCAGAAGAAAATTGAATGAGAAAAGGTAATAGGAGTCAGGCTCTGTAATTACCGCGCCTGACTCCTATATATTGCTCTTTTTCACTCAATTTTCTTCTTAATTTTACAGCTTTTATATATGAAATACTTTGACGCAAACTTACACGTTTAGAGATATTCAGGGGGTCCGGTACTTTTACCTCATCCTGTATACAAATGTTGCACATTTAATAACACGTCAACATTTGTGATATACCTTAATTAGATATCACTTGTAAATATATTAAAAGACAGTATTGACTTTCTGTCCACAATAATAATATCTACTATAGTTATAATCCTCGAACATTCATCTAGTCTATTTCTTGTAATACATATCAATCTTCTCACACAATATTACTGGATAGAATTGCCATATTAATATTTCAAAACATAACTCTATAAGCCAAGAACCGAATATTTCGCTTGAAATTACGACGCATACAATAATGCGTGTAAGTTAGTAAGATTGATCAAAACAATAAACGAATTATTTTATATCTAATTGTATTCATTAGTGCAATATGGCACTAATTTAAAAAAATTGTCCACTCATATACATATAATCAATTATTCCCTCATATTCAACAGTGATTGGTCAGTTTATCAGTTAATATCTCTTAATCAGTTTATATACAATATCTTAAGTATTACTACTAGACATGTCAATATCGAATAAAAATATCGACTATATGAATATATTCAGATATTTAAAAACTATTTATATTCATTTTGAACAAATAGATATTATATCACGCGATAACAAATAGATCTTTCTACAAAAAAAACTAACAAAGCGACAATAACATCCCAATTCTTTTATCGAGCTTACAAACGAAAATCATCTTTAATATTTAATGTACAGGAAGGTTCTATTTGCTTTTACAGTTCTAGTTAAATATAAAATGATAAATGGAATGATAAATAAAATTTGTAAAAAATAGTGATAAGAAATGTGTAACACAAAGATTAAAGAAGTTAAATTGCTTATTTTAATTGTTATATATATATTTTTGTATATTTGATTATCTATTCTATTACTGCTATCGTGATAAACTTAATTTTACAATGTACAGAAGAAATAATTTTATAAAACCACTTATATTAAAATGTTTTTTGTAAGTAATCGAATATTTGCATTGTCTGAGGAGAATCTGAACAAATTCACAAAAATTTGCAGGAAATTCTTCCACTGTTGCTATATCATCACCAACGGATATTCACCACTTTCCTGCAAAATAAAATTGTGTATAATTATAAAGATATAATCTACCAAATAGCAGCATATGTGAGTTTTGAAGCATGTTATACATATTGCTACTGCCCATTGTAGAATGGGCTTATAATAAGAGTTATGCTACCGATGTAATGATTTTTGATTGGTTGCCATAATCCGCCATTTGCACAGCCAAAACAAGTGCAATAGACAAACATATTGACGTATGAACACAATTAAGTATGCTTTTCTTTTAGATGGCACACTCAATACAATCATCGTTCTATCCTTCTTGACATTCAACGAAGGATAAAGATAGAATATTGTTTGTGTCGAGTGTGTCCTCTAAAAGGAAAGCACTAAGTTAGGTATAGATAACAGTCATGTGTCACATGTGTTAATAGTAGCCAACTTCCAACATTAATTTGGCTATACATGGCGGCGGTATGACGTAACTCCTATTATAGTACCTCTATTTTAATTTCATTTACCTAAGTAATGCACCTAAAGAACGAACACCGAACGAACAGCGAACACGAACAATCATTGGTTACGTTGAAAATCGAATATATTACTATATATTTTTATTATTTTTATAGTACAATACTATACTTTTGAAATATTCAGTAATACTTAAGTTTTTATTACTTTATAAAACTTGTAGTTGTAGGTGCTTAAATTTTATACTTGCCAATTTATAATTACCAAAACTATTGTTTTCTCTTTGTGTGTGTGTGTGTGTGTGTGTACAGGATGTTTGAGAAGTAATGAAAAATTTTGTCGCATAGGGGTAGAATGGACTAAACTGAAAAGAAAAGTCCTGTAGTATTTTACAATTTTCGCAATAGTTAACGAGATATTAATTTATAAAGATATTCAAATTCACCCGGTCCACCGCCAAATGTAAGCGCGCGGCTGGACATGACCGCCCAGCAAAGCGCGCCGCGCGCGTTCGCCGCCTATAGGCACGCGTTGTTTATAACAAGCGACAATGGTCCGCTAGACAATGTCCATTGTCGCTTGTTATAAACAACGCGTGCCTAGAGACGATGAACTTTAGTCCATTCTACCCCTATGCGATAAAATATTTTATTACTTCTCAAACACCCTTATAAGTGTATATATGCAAGGGTGTCATTAACCGATTAAATCATCTATCAAAAGCAGATAGAGTAAACCAAATTGAGTCGAAAAGTTTTATACCATTTTGCAGTTTACGTAATATTTAATGAGATATTAGACCAGATAGCCGAATAAATGCTACTGCCGAATATCGTTAGCTTGGCGCGCGGGGAGTGGGAAGCGCCGCGAGCCTGTAAACTCGGACGGCGCCTCAGGCCATTCCCGCGCCTCGTGACTCGCGCACGTAGAGAGCGATTGAGGGACGTACATACACGCTTTGCAGTAGTAGGCCGGACAAACGCGTTTATTCGGCTATATTTAAGATATACTATCTCATTAAATATTACATAAACTGCAAAATGGTATAAGACTTTTCGACTCAGTTCGGTCTACTCTACCTGTTCTTGATAGGTAATTTAATCGGTTAATGACACCTTGTATATAATCCACATTTATAAACATTTATGGGGTATGTTAAGTTAGCACCCCAACCATAGTACTCAGGAGTTCTGATTAGAGTTCCCACTTCCTTTTGACGAGACGAAGAGTTCCCTACAGTTAATAACAAGAGTTCCGCTCAATAAACATTTTTTTTACATTTTGTAAAAATGGGGTGCTAACTTTTCATCGAATATCGAGGTGGAATAGTTCTGAGCGGCTTAATAGCTTCAATTTACGATTGCCTAGAGTTCCTGATATGTAAAAAAAATTTTCGAATAATAAAAAAAAAATAAAAAATTTTTGAAAAATTAATTTTTAGATACAATAGTTCTAATGATAATTCCTGCTTCTTTTTGACAATACGAAGGGTTCTCTATGATTTTTAATGACATAAGTGCTTAATAATCATTTTTTAATAATTTTTTAAAAATGGGGTGCTAACTTTTTAACGAAATTCAAGGTCGCATAGTTCTGATCAGCTTAACAGAACTATTTTGTGAATACATAGAGTTCTTGATACATAAAAAACATTTTTGAAATATAATAAAGTTTAAAAAAAATAGTGGAAATCTTTGAAAATTTTTTGGAGAGTACCGAGTAGTTCTGAGTAGCGTTTCTTATAGTACTCGACGAGTTCTATCGAAAACTGTAAGGTGAAAAAGCGATTGGACCAACGGTTTGCAAGATACAGCGACATTTGTCAGAAGATCAACAATTTTTAGAGTGAGTATATCTCGGAAACCGTTGGTCCAATCGCTTTGAGCCCCGATACTTTTCGACAGAACTCGCCGAGAACTGTCCAGAACTCCGATCAGAACTACTCGGTACTCCCAAAAAATTTTCCGACGTGGGACTAAAAAAAAATTTTTGATCAAAAATTTTTTGGGAGTACCGAATAGTTCTGTTCGGAGTTCTAGACAGTTCTGGACGAGTTCTGTCGAAAAGTATCAGGGCTCAAAGCGATTGGACCAACGGTTTC
>NW_017280561.1:1569888-1584723 GCF_001594065.2 Cyphomyrmex costatus | reverse complement strand
CTATTGTATCTAAAAATTAATTTTTCAAAAATTTTTAATTTTTTTTTTAATATTCGAAAATTTTTTTTACATATCAGGAACTTTAGGTAATCGCAAATTGAAGCTATTAAGCCGCTCAGAACTATTCCACCTCGAAATTCGATAAAAAGTTAGCACCCCATTTTGAAAAAATGTAAAAAAAATGTTTATTGAGCGGAACTCTTGTTATTAACTATAGGGAACTCTTCGTCTTGTCAAAAGGAAGTGGGAACTCTAATCAGAACTCCTGAGTACTATAGTTGGGGTGCTAACTTAACATACCCATATTTATGAATGATTATACAAAGTGAATACATAAACAGTATTGATAAAAACTCTTATACAGATTAGTTAAATAATATGATCCTCTATTTTTTAAATATGAAATTTATCTCTATGTATATATACTTATTACACAAGTTCAATCATACAATTATGTGATTTACAAAATATCAGTTACAAATTGCGCACAAATTGAGATTTACCGCTTCATAAGGACCGAATGTGAATCGAATGTTCTCATTCGATTCTCATTCGCTTTGATACATCTATTGAACGTAACCAATGATTGTTCGCGTTCACTGTTCGTTCGGTGTTCGTTCGCTAGATGTATGGTATACGCGGTTTTACGTGTGGAATATATTTTTCCTGTCCGCCAGGTTTCTTTTGATACCCACATGTTTTACACGTTATGTTCATTTTTCTTTTTTTTTAACAAACAAAACGCAATACTAACATAGTTATTAACAATGGATGCAAAAATACAGACTCTAACGTAATCAATCATTTTGATTTTGTCAAGAATGTCAAGATATGCACGCAGATAAAGACAGATTGCCCCAATATTTTGTTTCTCACGCCATTCTATCAAACCCAGCATATACTACAGATGCTGAGTCTATCTTATACGTATGTCTATGGTATGAACGTTCTAATAGCCTCTAAACTAAATACCATTACCAATATTAATATTGAAATACCTTGAAAACAGTAAACAGTCTACGCCCAAATGTGGGGTGATTTATATTCAGAGGAACACACACTATAATTCTGCCAAGTTTCATTGAAATCGATGAGGGTTATTTCGAAGCCGCCCCTTGTAAGCTAGAAAATGATAATGGAAACGCGATTTATTCATCATCAATCTCTATTTGTTTATAGCATAACAAAAGAAAATCGAACGGAAACGAAATTATACACTATATTTGTTATAACTAAGCCAAAAAATGATAATGACAATGCGATTTATTCGATTTTGATCTCCATTTGTTTATAACTTAAATATTTAGCAAAGAGATCGGGTGGAAACGAAATTATACGCTGATATTTATTAATTAAACTAAGAAATGACAATAAAAAAGCAATTCATTCGTCATCCATCTGTATATTCTCTATTTGTTTATAACTTAATACATAACAAAAAGATATCAAATGGAAATGTCATTATGTATTGGTATTTGTTATATAACTGCAGAAGAACTGAAAAAAAACTGAAGAAAAAAAAACAGAAGAATTTATTTATTAAAACTAAAAAACTCTATTAAAACTATTGAATCTATTAAAAGTTGCAAGTGCTATGAGTGCGCTTGTCATCACGTAAATGCCGTTGTGTAATGCATAATTAGCTGCTGATTTTTTTCATAAGTAAAAAAAGAAGTAACAGATTTGGATAGAATCGGCAACGCACTGTATTATTCTCAAAGATATTTCTATTGAAGATATTATTTCAAGGCAAGCAATAGCAACTTTAATCCTCTGTCAAAAATTATTCCTCGAAAAAAAAAACTATTGTACCTAATTAAATTAAAAATTGGAATCCAAATGCTACAGTTTTAACTAATCAAGTTTAATTCTACAACTATAAACTTACTTTTTTAAAAAAGGTGAAATATAGGGCGCTAAAAATCTTACGTTTTTCGAATAAAACCTTAGTGTTTAACCCAAGTAATAGTAATTCTAATTTTTCTGAAAGAAATTCTTATTGAAGGTCTCTTTATTCCTATCTAAGTATTAGTAGCTTTATTTCTCTTTTTTGTCATCTTTTCTTACCTCTACTTTTATTTTTGTTTCATGGTCTTACTCCTTCATTTTCCTTTTTCTTCCGAGTATTCGTCATATTTCTGATGCGTTGTTTTAACCAAGTTTAAAAGTTCTTTAATGATAAAAACTGTATATGAGGTAAATTCTTGTATTTCTTCAGGATATTTCACGATCATATAAGTTTAACGTTTTCTCGGATATGGAGGTACTATTATCTGTAAAAATGAGAGCAGAAAATCCTTGTTCTACATCGGCGTTTCCATGTGAGATTTAGGAGAGCCTTGGTGATCTTTGATACAAGGATTTTAATTCAGAGATGTATAAACTTGCGACAACGATTAGAAGCAGTAATTAATCAGAGAGAAGGAAAACACACAATATTAAATACACCCACGTACACCTACCTGTCCATCTCTTCATCCCTAACACACGCACATACACACGCGCGCACACATTCACACATACATACGATGTGCAAATTCTGATCGGCAATCTCCACGTGGTGCACATTGGCTAATGTTGGCGATAAACATTATTTTTTAGGAATCATTTTAGGAAACAAAATAATGTTCTTTCTTTCGGGGCACAGAACGTAGATTTTTTATTCCTTGTATGTCATCAAAGTTAAAATTTATGTTTTAAATCTGAAGGATAAATTTCAAATTAATACCATTTATAATAAAACTTTTACACAGAAATATGATTTGAAGCATTCAAAAGTTATGGTTTATCATAAGCGGTAAAATACTCTTTCAATTTTATCGCTTCGTAATCATTTTTCGTACAGATACGTAAACTTTGATTTTGAATAATCTTTCAACTTCGAGATGGAATATCAAAGATGAGACTCTCATGTATAAAGTACGTTTGACACGGAATAAGTGAACAATGTAACTTGCAACGTAATTTATTAATCATTGTTATTAAATTAAACGATCCAATGTTTTCAAGACAATTTTTTTATAATGTTGAAAGATTTCAACATCACATCTGTAAATCTGATGTGATTCTCTTACAATCAATAAAAAGAATATTAAATTTTGTATTAGCTCAGAAAGACTCCAAAGTGAGTCGAAACGTTCTGATATTGTTATTGGATGGAATAAATTGATAATTTGAGGAAATTCACTTCTTATTACTTGTGTTACAACAACAACTTTACACTCTCATTTGTTCTTTATAATGGGAATTCTAGTTTGAATTTTTGAGAGTCCATAAGGAAATTGAATTATTTTCTTTGAAGAAAATTAAAGTTTAGAGTTAAAAGTTCAGAAAGTTTCAAAGTTTAGTTCCAATTTTTTTTTTTAATTTTCATAAATTTTAAAATATAAAAAATACTTATAAAAAATCTTGCGAGATATTATGTGAAAGATCTTATAAAATATTATAAAAACTTTTTTAATGGATTTTTATAAAAACGAAATTAATAGTACTGTACTGCTATTTATATGCACCTACGATAACCAATTTCGTGCCTAAGAAATTGTCACAAACTGAGAAGTAAATATTTTTTTACATTAATGCTCATAGTCCATATACAATTAACAATATAACCAAAGTTTCGTTGTATTCTGTAAGCTATTGAAAAAATTGCTTTCATTATAATTACTTGTTTAAAATTTCCAAAAATATAAGTTGTTTTATCTTTATGTCAAATGTGGTCGTAAGCGGAGCTTTAGGGCCTCTTTCATCAACCTCAATTAACGCTAATCAATAATTAATTCAATCATTATGACTGTAAACGTGAGAACTAAACACAGAAGAGATAGAGAAAGAAGATATTCTATTAACCACTTCTATTAGCACTTCTGCGAATTGATCATCAATTAATTTAACCAAAAATTTGTCAAAGAGATCACTGGTGAAAATAAAACATAAGCGAGCGTCAATAAAGTGTTAATTGAAGTATAAAGGAAATGTAAAGGGGGAAAGGAGGAGGGGAGGGTAACGAAAATGTAAACAAAATCCGTAAAAAGCGAAAATTGGAACACGGAAAATTGGAAACGTAAAGAAAGCGAGTGTTAACTAAACGTTAAGTGTAGATGAGTTTGGCAAGCACGAGCAGAATATTTGTTGAATGTTTCTTAAAAATTCGAGAAGCTTAACTTATTGCATCTCTCTTATAACAGTACCGCGTAAAGCTCAATGACATTCTGTTTACGAGCATTCTGCTCATGCTTGTCAAATACTTCTAATACGCTCGGTTAACATTTTGTTAAATATTTAACTGTTACTTTATTAATTCTTACTTTACGTTCTATCTAAAAAAATATTTTTTAAACTCTATATATCCTAGTGTGCACGAAGCCTATATTTTTATAGAATGTTCTCTATACTCTTTGCGGAACATTTCGGAAGCGTAGACGAAGTGTCTTGAACGAAGACTCAATAAGTAAAGTGTTTAAGAATGAAGTGTAATCGGTATGTGCTTCATGCATACTTATGTAGGATGCGTTCGGGGAGACGCTATTCACGTTATAAACGCAAACACTATCAACACTGTTCGTAGAGCCAATAATGCAATAAAGTTAGCAAGCTCCGTGAACGACCCTAGCATAGCGTTGGTTGGTAGCGTCTTCTCAAACACACATTTCGACAATTGTATCAACTGTTTTTACGCTTCAACACGTAATGGAACTGCAGGCAAATAAAAGAGATTTAGTAATAATATTAGCACTAGAAATATATGAGAATATTTGGAAGATGTGCCATCAACTGATAGCGATATTGATCAAGTATTGGATAATATTATGTTCAATAAAAGGAAAAAAGTATCCAGAGGACTCAATTACGTAGAACTGATAGCGCTAGCATTGACGAGTCAAGACTTTAAGGCTCATTTTAGGTATATTTATATAGAATTTTTTATAGAGTCGTTCACAGAACTTGCAAATGCTAACGTTACCAATACGCTACTTTAAAAGGAATAGCGTTGACAGCGCGCCGTTATGACGTGAAACGTTATCGTTAGTGACGTCATGATCGTGTTTGTTAGCAGTTCTGCGAACAACTTGGTAGCGTTAAATAGCGCGAATAGCATCTTCCCGGACGCACTCGTGAAGTGTTGTGAAGTATTTAAGGAACATTTAAAAAAAAAAAAGAAATATTTAAAACGTATAACAGGTGTGTTTCATGCGCGCTTTACGGAGCGTGTGGGGAAAGTTTGGAGAGAGTATATGAATATTCAAAAGGGAAAAAAATCAATGGAAAATCAATGAAGTGTTTAAAAGAAGCGTTAAAATTCATCGTTTACACTTTTTTGACGCTTCGACAAGTTTTACATTTTTACCAGGAATTTCACCGTATTGTTAATCCTGCATGAACTGTAAACAATAATGATTACTTCTCAGTTCGCGAAAATTTTCGAGGGACATTGTGAAACCTTTAACAAAATACTGTTTTTTGTATATTAAATTCTGAATTTAAGAATTTGAAGAAAACGTGATACTGATTGTGCCTTAAAATACACAAAGTGGTGCTAAAGGGTTAACAATAACTGGCTAAGAAATATTGTCTCGCGCACGTTCTAGCAAAACAGGATATTCATTAAAGGAGCACAGCAGTGTCTCACGCCATATCTTAGCGCCGAGACACCGTATCTCCAGATTCAAGCCTGCTGATGCAAGGCTTGAATAATGAATATCCTGTTGCTGATCCTCGTGCAATGAAATGCTTCTTCAAGCGACAAAAAAGTTTCGACATTTTTATTGCATAACATAAATATACTTAATGATTATGTTATCAATAGCAAATGCATATAAACAAAACAATAAACAGCCCGGCGAATCACGACGCAAAACAAGTGTGATTTTTCACACAATTTTCACTACAATAACTTCCTTAATTATTATATACTTATATTAATTATCTTAAAAGACACATTATGAATCAATTCCATCTTTTCATCCATCTAAAATCATACGTGATCAATGTTAACGAAAAACGTAAAAAAAAACGTTTACTTGTGAAGAACTTTTATATTTAATAAAATTTCCTTTTTTTCTTTCCAGTGCAAGAATAAGTTTCTTTTGGATGAGTGCAATGCGGATCGTCGTGATTTGATCGAAAATTCCGAAGTACAGCACGATTATCGATTTTCCGTTCGTCAGCTGTCGTTGCGTCTGGCGAGTGTGATCCATGCGCATACAATCTACGTACCTAGATTCCAAATCGATATTTCAACGTGCACCACTCGTGTGGACAGCAGCGTGGCCTAGCGTGGTAACACGAACCACGATCGTGCCTATATACAATATAACAATCCACTCCTCGATTCCGACTTCCGACTCCTTTGCTTTTCTCCACCAGCGAGTTCTCTTGGCGTGTTTTTAACCGGTTTTCACGACACGGGAAAGATGGATGGCACACACGAGTGTTTACGTTACAACTCACGACGAAAGCAATGCACGATCGTGAACGCGAGAGCAACGCCGTCGACGAACTGAATGGTAGGATTGGTAGGTCGGTCGGTATTATCCAGACGGGCTTCCCTTGGGAAACGTCCATCTCGCTCGCTCGTTCGCTCGCTCGTACGTTTGCAGCGCTCTGACTCGAGGAATGAAAAGAGATGAGAAAAAGAAATGGCAGGAATTAAATTTCTGTGACGGGCCGGCCAATCGCGTGAGTCGATCCGAATCGCCCCGAAGTAAGTTTATTGTTCGCTCGTGCGTTAGCGCCGTCGTTTTTCCTTCGAGATGTTTTCTCTTTTCTCCACATATATATTTTAAAATTTGCAACCTGCGACACATGGATGCTTATTGTTTCCTTGTTGGATTGCTAGCTGGATTAAATTCTTGCCACCGTATTGGTTGCAATACTGGCACTATCTGCACCGCAGCCAATACGGTGGCAAGATTCTAACCCAGCTAGCAATGCAACAAGAAAACAAACAAGTATTTTACCGGCTTTACTTTTTGAAGGGCATAGCACAGAATATGAGTATGAAAAATGTTTCCCACGTACGCGTCAAATTCATTTGCTACACGTCGATTGTCTGGTCTTAATAAAAGAAAAATTTTTATTTCAAGTTTTAACCCTCTATATCTGATATATATCATATTTCAATAGAGGCAATTTTTGATTAAAAACATGTTTTTAATATAATATTTATTTCTTTTTCTAATCTACGAAAAATTATAATAAAAATCAGTGGTGTTCCAATTACGAATTATAATTAGAAATTTTTTAAAATTTTTGAAATGCAAATTTGAATTTAAAAAAATGAAGTTTACAATTGCTAATGTCACTGACGAAATAATATTAAAGACGGTCTTTTTACGGAAGTTTGGATGACTATTAACATTTAAGTCTCTATATTAAAGACGGACGGCTTCCGCGGTCCTGAAAAAAATTTTCTTAACTATCAATGAGTCCGGAGACATCCGGGAATAATTGAAGAGCGATGAATTATCGACAATTAATATAAATTTATGATTATTAACGTTATAAATATTTAAATAATACATTGTTAAATTTATGATTTTTTGTTATAGATATAAATGCTGCTTAAATAAGTGTACATACTTGTAATATTATAATATCTTATATATTGCCGCATAAATACATGTTTTCTTTACAGTTGTCATATCTATTAATGATCGAACAATTACACTAAAATTACAGTTTTAAATCGAGAATTATTGAGTTTTAAACGTATATATATATTTAAAAAATTGCCAATATAAGTCAATACAGAATATTTTTTGTGAACTTATAATAATATATAAGTCATATATGTTTTATATGCAAAACTAATAAATCATAAAATCAATATTATATTATCATTTATTCATTCATATTATTCATATAGTATTACAATTTATTCATTACTCAAATTTTAAAAGTTACGCATTAAGAACTTCTGTAAGATCAGCTGTTCTTAATAGTACATCTCGTTGGTGTTAAGAATAAGATACTGATAATGTGTGTGTATTAATTTTATTATTTATTAGATTTTTTTTATAAATATGTATATATTATATATACATTTAAAACTCAGTAATACTCCATTTTTATTTATCTTCGATTATCAATAGAAATAATAAGAGAATGTAGAGAAAAAACTTGTAATTTTTTTTGCAGTAATTATGTATATAATATTAGATTGTTCGAAAATTTCGTTTCAAATTTTCTAGCTCAAAATAGTATATTGTATATTTGAAAAATTAAGGATTATGCCATTTGATAAAGTTTCAGCTTTAAGAATGATTTCTTAATTGCAGCATAATGATTTTTAACGGAGTTATGAACAATTAAAATCAAAGTATTCTTTTACTTGTGAATAACTCTCAGGAACAAAAAATCACAAAAACACTTTAAAAAAACGAATTTGTAAGGAAAGCTTTAGTTTACATTGTCAGAAAGGGATAGTTGTTTATATGTAAAAATTACCAAAATCACAGAATTCTAAACAAAAATATATATATACGGTATAATTTTCTGAAAGTAGAGATTTCAAGCTTAAAACTCTTTTTTTAAATTTAAATTTTATTTATTTTTTAGGAAGATGTATATACAATTTTGAGCTAAAAAATTGAAGCAATCTTTCTAAACAAGCTAATAAAATATTTATAGCATTATTAGTACGCATATTAATTTATGCAGCACTTGATATATGTATATAAACATACATAAACATGTATAAACATTATATATATAGTTATACTATATATACAATAAAATATATCTATACACCTCAGTAAGTAAAACGTACGTCATTACTACAATACAATACAAGATTAATATTATTATAGAACAATTTTCAATAATATACAACGTTTTAAATATGCTATATTTAATATTGTATTTAACATCATTATGAATAGTCTGTGACCGGATTTGGAGATTTCAATAATATTGTATCATGAAATAACGTTATAAATAATGTTGCGTTGTGTGATATTAATTCAATATCTCAAATACATTACAAAAATGTTCTGTGTTCGTAGAAGTAACATCTTAAAGATATTACGATTCACTATATTTAAGAAAATTGATAGATAGAGAGAGAGAGAGAAAGAGAGAGAAAGGGATCAAAAATTCTAAAATAAGTTATTAATATTGTTAACAATGAAATAAGAGATTAAAAAGTGTTGAAAATATAATTTTTAAACGTATATCATAATGACAGATAAGGGTCGCTTCTTGAACATAACTGCACATACAAATTTTATCATAGATTTTTCTCAAAAATAAGATTTGAATAATTCAAAAAATTACGATTTTAATAGTCACAAAAAAGTAATAACAAATTTAATCTCGTGAAAAGTAAATATAAAAACTTTGTTTTTGCTTGATAAAGGTGCAATTTTTAATTTACTATTGTATTTTTTCACTATTGTATGTTTTATACTGTTTCATTAATGTACATGTAGTTTAAATATTTTATTCAAATTATGCAGATATTTGTAACTTTAGGTAAGTGTGTGAGGCAGCCTAAATTTATTTCGACGTTTTACTATAAAGAATTACCTTAAACATTACAAAATTATATGGAAAAATCTGATCATGTAAAAATTCTTTTATTCATATATAATTTTATATAATTTTTATATCTTACAAGAGAGGAAAGGGATTCAATTATGATGGAATTATAATAGAATTATGATAGCTTTTGTCTTTTTTTGCAAATCTCCAGAACGTGGTTCTCATTTTTATACATTTTTTATTACTTATTCACATTGTATTTATTCATTTATTTAATGTACATCTTATTGTTCAAAATGTGGAACTCTTGCAGTAATACAAGCATTGCATCTGATATGAACAGCTCATGTTACAGCCAAACACTAATCTGCTGATATTTGGTATACTGTAGTCTCAATGCAATTTTGCAATTGTTCCTTTGAGTTAATTATCAACAAATAAACTGCCTACTTTAGGATCCCCTTCCCCCTAGACACACACACACACACACACACACACAAAGAAGTCCAATGGTGCCAGATCAGAGGTAATCGAAGTGGTTAAGATATTACTTTACGTCCAAGAACAATAAACAACTACGCTTTACCTTTTTTGCGATTTTCTTCAAAACGAAGCAAAAACGAGCATATCTCTATACTTTTTTTTAGTTTAACAAATCTCTACACGCTCTCGAAGTTTAAATTCCAAACACCCTGTATATATATCTCTACCACACACACCATGCGTGCGCGCGAACAACCCATACTTTAATTTTAGCTAATTTAACCAATAATTTTCCGTAAGATCTGTGCGAGGTCCTTTTTAATACTTTTTAAATATTTTTTTAGAAAAATTAAAAGTAGGATTATTTAAAAGTTTTATTGTTTAAAAGTAGTTATATATACAACATTTATCTTTCAACGAAATGTTTTTTTTTACCGTTTATAATTGGCGCAATTTAAAGATTTCATATATTTTTAAAAAAAATTTATTACTTTGGAAAAAAAAAAAAAATATATATATATAGATTTGGAATAAGTTTGGAATAGCATACATACAAAAGCGTATATAATAATGTATGTAACGGTTTTTTCTGAGAGGAGCACGTACACTAGGCGCCTTTATTTATCTTTTATTTAAAAAGATAAATTTGTTGTGATTTTTAAATATGAAAAAGTTACGTCGCCATATCCATCTGCAAGTCATAAACTGCTAACTCTATTCTTTAATTGCTGTTCAAAATTTATCAAAGATATACGCATATTTAAAATAAGAGCCACGCCAGTCCATTCGTCCAATCAACAAAGAAGTACAACTTGAATCAATCACAGAGAGGTATACAACATCTTCAATCAATCGAGGAGAAGTTGGTCACATGACTAGCTGACTGCTGACCATATAATTACATATATGCTGCTGACATATCTTTTTGGTATTCGTGCGGTCAAGTGACGGTCTTATTCTGCGCATAATTTGCGTAGGCAACACTTTTACGTAATGGAAACTACCTATAGATTTTCAGTGCTGGCAGTCAACTGGTAATTATTATCTATAATATTGAATACACGAGCACATGGCCTTGGCAATCTAGTATAATATATAGAAGTCTGTGATTGATAATCAATATAGGAAAATCAATAAAAATTCAACATTGAAAAATCATTCATCGACATTTAACACACAGATGTCTGTACTAATAGACATCTGTGATTTAACATTAGGTCCTGTTCGCGTTGCTTGCTCTTTATGCACTCATCATATTCGCTTTCTCTTTTTTAAACATATAAATTTATAGGTACATAAAAAACTAAAAAACATACCCTTTTAAAAAAAGGTAGAAAAGGCGCTATCTTTAAAAATGCAAAAAATGCGAGCAACGCGAACAGACCTAATGTTAAGTGTCGATGAATGATTTTTCAATGTTGAATTTTTAACTGGATCATCTAAAAGAATATATACCATTAACAGTTCAATCAACTATCGAGTACGCAGAACACGTCCAATTTTATTCCTCCAATGCAGCGAATCGCGCGTGAGAGAAATGCCATCACATTCGACGTAGCCAGGGTTGCGTTCAGAATCATCATCCGAGTGATCCAGGTGTCGTGTTATTCTTGTTTATCATTCGTGAACAACAAGGATAAAACAACATCTGGGGGCATCCGGACGACACGATTCTGAACGCACCCGAGATCGATGTAGCTTTCGCAAGTGTAACTTAAGTAAACCAATCAAATTGTTTCAGCTACTACGCTTTATTCTAATTGAGACAATTTGATTGGCAAACTGACGCAAGTTACACTTACGCAAATTACGCTGCATGTGAAAGCAGTTTTAAGCCTATTCTACAACAGGCAGTAGTATAGTGGATTAAGGAGTAGGCGTAGAAATCGACCAATGATTGATGAATTAATTGTCTTCCTCACATTCGATTATGATTTGTTGATTTCTACGTTTACTCCTTAATCCACTACTGCTAATGACCATTGTAAAATGGGTTTAAAGCCCATTCTACAATAGGCAGTAGCAGTAGTGAATTAAGGAGTAGACGTAGAAATCAACAAATCATAATCGAATGTGAGGAGAATAATTAACTATCATTGGTCGATTTCTACGCTTATTTCTTGATCCACTACTGCTACTGCCCATTGTAAAATGGGCTTTAGGCTGTTTCCACATACAGCATAAATGGCGTAAGGGCTGCGCACAATAGGATAAATATTAGGAACAGATATTAAATATAAGAATTTTAACCTATCAGAATTGTGTACTGTGGAACGTGCGCTTCCTGACAGGTTAAAATTCTTATATTTAATATCTGTTCCTAATATTTCTCCTATTGTGCGTAGCCCTAAAGCCTTGTGTCCAAATCGGTCCGAGATCTCGGATGAAGAAAGAATTAACAAATCACATTTGAACAATTTGGTCATATGACCAATGTAATTGGTCAATTTTTCCTTTATTCGAGATCTCGGACCGATTTCTAGTATCGTGGACACAAGGCTTAATAAGCGTATCTTGCGTCAACCAATTGGCGATGCAAAGATCTCCTAGTGGCGGCCGGTAGAATCGCGGCAAATACGCCTCATGGAATTCTAGCCTTAGGATTGCGAATTGTAAATTCACATAGTTTACATGGTATGGTATTTATATGATTTTTGCATGTATTTTAGTACATGCATCGTATTTTTGTATTAAGGAGCTATATTTTATACAGATTTTTTTATTTAAGTTTTATTCGAAAACGTAACTAACATGTATAGACTTAAATGTTGTATATATTCTATAATATTTATGATAAACGTAGATAAATATTTTAGTAAATATTTTTTTTGATTACGATATATTAATAATTAATTTTCATATTATTTATTATAACATAAAAAAATTAATTAAAATAAAATAAATGTAATTTTTATAATAGGCCTATTAAAATTCGATACATACATAGGCGGCATAGTCAATTCTCTCTTTCCTTTTATATATATATTTTAAGGTGGTTGTGGATCATCTGTTGGGACTTGGGGCGCGAGCATGCGCGTTCGGTGGCGCCGTCGACGGTGCGACGACGTACTTGTACTTTAGTGACAGGCAAGATGGCCGAACAGTGGTAATGGGTTGTGGTATGTATCGTTGGTGGATTTACGATCACGGCGTTGTACGGATGGCCTAGCAATGGCCGAGTATAACATCGATATCGGCAAGCTGCCGGAGGACGTACGAGAGAAGCTCGCCGAGTTAGACCTCGAGCTGTCCGAAGGTGAGTGACCGTTTTCTTCTCACTTCGGCAACGCAAGTGCCAATCATCCGTCGCCCCTCGCGACGAACTTCGTTCTCACCATCTCGTTCTGTCTTTCTTACTCGCGTTTGTTGTTTCTGCGTTTATCTCACTCTTTTTGACTCACCCTGCACCGATAGAATCCCCTAGAAGCTACCGTTGATAAAATCGATAACATCTTACGGTCGTTGTTTTCCGTTCCCTGTGGCAAGGAGTCCGAAATTTTTGCTGCTTTTTCAGGATTCGCAGCATGCACGTCATTCCTTTTATAAATCGAGTAATGGATCAAGTATTATTTAAATCTTTTTAAAAAGAGAAAAAAAGCGCTAAATGTGTTACTCCATTAAGAAAAATGGTAAAAAGAATGATGAAATATTTAAATTGTATCAATTACAAATTTTTTCAATTTAATATTTTCTTTTACCGGCTCTCTTTTTATTTGAATTGTTTTATACTTAAAGAGCCTTATATTAACTATTATTTTTAACATTTTCTTATTTTGTATTGTTTTCTCTTTAAATTTTTTGAAGTTAGAAGTTATATTCTATTTGAATATGTATACATTTGAGTTGGAAGATATTGTATTTGAATGAGAAGACAATAGTGCGTACTACTAATATATTTTTTTTAAACACATATCACTTAGATTGCAATACAAAGATTTAAATAGGAATATAGATAGAATATCTAGGGCTATAAGTATTGTAAAAAAAATTGAAAATACTATATTATTTCAGTTTAAAACAATAGAACTGGTTGTTCCACCTTTCAATAAATTTCAACTTACTTGACAGATTATTATCCATACAATAAATTTGATCAGACAATTTATCAATAACTTGTATACGTTGTCCATGGTTATTTATTTTATTGATAGTTATTTAATATTTAGAAACGGTGGCGATACTTCTGAGATTAGACAGCGATTACTTCCAGAAATGTTTATCAGCAATTTTTAAATGGGTACTGTAACCTCTTGTGGGATACATTTAATGTCAAAAATTTTATCTTTGTTATCCATTTGCATATTTAACATTTTTATAATAATAGAGAATACAAATAAGATATGAAATTAATGTATATACAATAAAGAAATATGTTATAGAATATAATATCTAATATATTTTACTAATTTTTATCCTAAAGTGACAGAGAAAAAGAAAAAGAGAGAAAGGAGTATCAAATTTTCTAATAAAAAAAAATTGAGATATTAATTCCAATATTTCAAGAATGTAAAAATACAATAGAGTGTGAGAAAACGTCATAACTGCGAGAAAAAGATGCTACATGAAAAATATAGTTAAAGCATTTAATTTCAGCTTTGTCTGAAGTCTTTCAATAAAAAAAAAAAAAACACATTAAGATAAAAATATGAAGATATAAAGAAAAATGTTAAGAAAAAATTGGCTTACAATAGATTAGAACAGTTTAAGACTAATAGAGGTGAACCAAAATTTCGGTCCTTAACTAATGTCGAAGAAAAAAAATCCTTTCTATCATTTATAAAAGATTTACCATCTGTGTGGGATTGTGATAAATCGTTAGATACATTAGTAAGATAAAATTAAATATAAGATATATATATATATATATAT
>NW_017280561.1:1480126-1568675 GCF_001594065.2 Cyphomyrmex costatus | reverse complement strand
TATATATATATATATATATATATATAATGTAAAGTTAAATTAAAATATAAAGTTAGAATTTACATTTATAAATTACAATCTAATTCCTAAAGATAAAATAGCTAGATAAGATAAAATAGTTTTAAAAATATTTTATAGGATTTTAATAGAAAAACTATCCAGGAAAGTGTAACAAATGCAGTTACAGTGATACATACTGTGGATACAAACGACACTGTACATGTTAATAATATACATATCAAGATGGTATTGTAAATGTATTAATACATTTATATGTTTAATTATTTTAATGGAATAAAATAATTAAAAAAGCGCATGAAGAAATTAAAATATCTGATTATTGAAACAGTAATTGAAGAATTAAGAGAAAAGCAAGCATTACTAACAAGACTTGTATTTCTGCATCGAGAAAAAAAGAACGTCAGAAATATTGATAAGGAGTTGAGAAAAGTACACCAGCAAATTCTACATGAAAATATTCAGAACAAGATCAAGAAATGAAAAAACTTCAATTGTTTAAGAATGGCGATATTAAAGAAAGAACTGGACATTATAGAAAATAAATTCACCGTAGAATTAAAGTTAAGTACAGAACTGAAAATTGTTAAAATTAAAAACGAAATGAGAGTATTGGAAAAACAGATAAAAGAAACGGAATTTACGATAAATGTTATTTAATATTAAATGTTAAATATTATTAGATTCCTTTCGTGATTAAACCGTTTTTAATTAAACCGTTAATCTTAACCCAATTTTACATTTTAACGGACTAGACTGTAAACAAAAATTGTGTTGGAAGGAAAGAGTTTTCCAAATTGTGCATACAAAAAATAATATATTACCCTGCAAAATATGTATCAATTAATGATCGTCGTTTATTTGTACTATTATTGCTATTGAAATTGTACTTGTTGTATTTCCAATTCTTCAATTACAGCTTCAACTTCGCAATTAATTGGAGGATCAGGTTCTACCATATCTTATGCAATATTATATAATACTACTATTGTAGCTACTATTACAGTTTATGCATTTAAAAGTTTAAGTCTTAAACCAAATGTCAATGCAACAAATCTTTTTCATATTCCAAATGTTCTTTGAATGCGATTTCGTGTATGAGATTCATTATATAATTGTTCAGCTTGATTTTGAGTTTCAAACAATGGTGTCATAAAAAATTGGAGCAAGCATAAGACAGTAACCGCTGTCACCAAATAACAGTATATGTCCCATTTCGCTATTAATAAATTTGCTCTGCATTAAAGAAAATAGTAGCATCATGGGTTGAATCAGACCACTGTGTTACAATGTCAAAAAATTTTAAATTACTATGTGTTTGTAATAAGACTCAATAAATTTAAAACTAATAAAGAGTAACAGGGCTACGAACCAATAAATTTATTAAAATCATTAATTTATTCTAATATATTGCGAAAGAATATCACGTAATTTTGGCGTTTCGTCCCAGTTCCACTACAATACCTTACTGATGAGTCCAGTAGTGGAGTCCAGTAGTGGACGAAACGCCAAAATTACGTGATATTCTTCGCAATATATTAGAATAAATTGAAGATTTTAACGAATTATTGGCTCGTAGCTCTGTTCCTTTTTATTAATTTTAAATTACTGTCAAATTTTATATAAATGTAGACTGTACATTTATAGAAAATATTTCTTTGCTATTTTGATATACTTTAGCCTCTTCTCCACCACCTATTATATAAATATAAGCAAGATATATAAATACTATTATAGATCTGATTGTTTATATTTTCATCTTAATTTAAGAAAAGTAAATCTTTTGTTTTAAGTATTAAAATTTATTGGCTTGTAGCCCTTCTCAACATACTTTTATTTAATTTATTATAAATCTATCATTTATTATTTTCAACTTAATACAAACCTGGCGACTATATTTTGACATAAATACAATCAATTGCTCTTAGGACTCTAGGAAACAACAAGCAATATTATAAAATTTTTGTTTTGTGTACCTTATGCACTGATTTGAATTCGAGAAATTAATATATTGTGGACATAAAGAAGCTGTTGCTAATGTAACTTTTTTTTAAGATCCTGCACATTGTGAATTTGTGAACGCCACCAAAATCAAATTTTTTTTGTTCATAACTTTTTAACGGACAGCGATCGCCACTTAAAACCTGGTGGAGGTCACTCAGGGTCATGACCTTGACAACATATGTCAAGGTCATTGGAGCTTGGTCCCCTAATCTGAATTTTTACCTGAATGTTTATCTGTTTCATATGGGCTAGAACATACATGCAAAAGAAAAATATTAAAAAAAAATTTTTTTATATCAAGTCATTAAGTCATTAATTTCCGTTGCAGACATGAGTGGACGATTTATCAAGTAAAATAATAGAAATTTTATTTCATAATTGTCGTGTTATTAGACCAATTAGGGACAACGTATTAATTTCGATAGATATGTGAAGCTGATACCCCCACATGCGAATTTTAATAAAATTAACATCGCATTCTCGATTGTCCACCATTTGTCCACATTTGTCCATAAAAAAATAATTTTTGTCCACCCTTGAAAAAAGAAAGATAAAAAATTGTAGCACCCCCATGTAAATATTTTTCTGAATTACATACGGGATTCGATTGTACACTATGCGTATGTACACGTTTATCCACCCATAATTTTCTTTTGTTTATGTTGCCATTTCGAACGCGTCCAGTCGTTTGTAATTGCAAGTGAAGCCGAAGCATTTAACTTCACAAGACGGTTGAATGTAAACGTATCTTAAATTTTATTCGTAAAAAGAGCTACATATTGCCGATACTTATAGTAATCGATTTATAAATCAAAGCTTTTTCTTCGACCGAAGTAATATTAAACAGCAATTCGTATCTATTTCAGATGGTTTTTTTTTTCGTGATTGGACTCCGTGAAATACATCAGGCGATTACGGTCGACACGAAATGCACGAACCGGATTTTTAAAAAGAGGCACGATGCAAGGAAAGATTCGTGGAATCAAGATTTCGCGAATAATGTAGAGAAGGAAATTATAATTTAACGATTACTGATTGATATACTCGCGGCTTTTAACGTTGTGGATTGTAACAATCTCGCGAGGGAATTGTGGTCGATCTTCGTATAATCCCACCTTAAAGAATCTCTCTTGTAAGAAGGCAGGGAACAGAGAGTTGGGATCTCGAGTGCTGCTCGAACAGCACGCAAGTGAGAGGTCGCATCAGCTCGGTAAAGAGTGCCGAGCGAGATGGAACGATGGAGAGTGGGATGCTGTGTGCGAAGAAGACAGGCGAGAGTGGACGGACGGCATGCCATCCCACTTCCACGTCTTTCTGTCTCTCTTTTACATTCTCTTCTTCGTTCGCTCGTTTCTACGCGTTCTCTCATCTACTCTTCCGTCTAGCGACTTTTACACGCGCGAGCCGGCTTCCCGTAGCGTTTTCTCTCTCGATCGCTTTCTGTCTCCGTCTCCGAACTCTCCCCGCGTGCAAGAGAATTGCCTTGAATCGTGGAGAGTGCACAAAATGCCAGTAATTCGACGCGACTTGGAGTACGCGCTTCGACGGCAAAACGAAACGACCGCTTCGTGAAGTCGAACGCGCGAACTGTCGTCACGCGAACTCTGTACGTGCTCATGATTTCATGTGTAAGATCGTCCGAAACCCTTTAAAGAGAAAATTTTGTTTTATATACGAAGAAAGAGAACGCGCGCCATCGTGTGAACTCAACGCGCGAGTAAATTATTTCGCGTGTCTTGTAACGTGAGTGAAGTTTTTGTTTTTCAATTGAAAGCAAATAGAAAGGCGTATATTCGTAGCAGTAATGATAGTGATTTTAAGCGATCGTAAAAAAAAATTGTGAGTGTCCGGAGTGTTATTTTCATCAGGTGTCAATCATTTCAGGGAACATTTACCAAAATTTTATAAAAATCTGATAGTGCTAAGTGTATCTTTAGTGTGTTAAGAACGGATTGCCCGTTTAAGTAATGAAGAAGAGTATATTTTGCACATAGTGCGTAGATTTAATTCGTCTATTGAATGACAGTTTGGTTCCAACATATATTTCATAATATATTTTTTCCTTTTTGACTAAGGAAAAGAAAATCAAGTATAGTAACAATTCCTTTACATGAAACACGAATTTATTCAGAAAATGGCACTTAAATTATCGAAAGATTGCGTGGAGAACGATAGAGGAAAAGGATGTGATATAAATGCTATAATCGTCCGAGGACATAGAAAGTGTATCTGTTGAAGTTTCAGATACTTCTGCGTTAAGTCATTGATCGAAATAGATTTGAAGAAAATCATATTTGATAAGATTAGAATTGATTAAGGACGAAATAATAGCGTAATCTAAGAAAGTTGAGCATTACTGATAAATAATTAATATAATACATTCAATGGGAATGCAAATATAGATAAATATATAAAAAGTATATATATAGGAAAATATATATATAGAATATTGCCTTGGTAATCTGGAGTTATCAATTTGAGAGTATTCAACAACATTAATCACAATAACAACAAATATTGTTCGTTGAACTTGTCTTGCTTAAGAAATCACTTTTTCGATACCGAGTGCATTAACTTCAATGCACTCGTGCAGTTCATACTGAATCTTTTCGTTTAGAATGATCATTCTGATTGAACCCAGAACATGGAAGAAAAGGAAAGAAGAGGGCAATGAGGAAGAGGGAGGAGGAGCGGCAATGGTGGCGCAGCAGCACGGCGATGAAAAAGGAAAACAACGCTGATCATCCACGACTGGAAGACCTCGACGTTGCACTTTAGTACAACAAAGAAAAAGAACGAAAAAGAGAAAGAGGGAGGAAGGACGAGGAGAAGAATACGGATAGCAAAAGGGCAAGAAGGGCAAAAAGAAAAGAGAAGCAAAGAGTAAAGGAACTAAGAACAAAAAAACAGAGAAGAAAGGAATTCGTAAATTAATTTTTGTTTTTATAAATATTCTTTTTTGTAAATCCAAGATTATTAAGACTTATTGACTTTATAAACTTTTCTGCAGATTTTCGATTATACAGAATATTTGCATTTATACTTTTTTTTATCTTATCTATAAATCTTTTTGATTCGCAAATGCATCCATTAATCTTTGCTACACAAACATCGTTTAGAAATAGTATAAATCTGTAGTGATTCTACTTCCGCGAGTCAAAATTGATCGCGTTGCCTCATGAGGCCCCTCACCTTTGAAAACCTGAGAAGGCTCGTTAGTCGCAAGAAGGACCGCAACGAACCTTCCTTCAAGCGCAGCGAGTCCTTCAAAAGAATTTCTATTAGGAAAAGTTATCTGGACCGGGGTAAACGACGGAATCGTTTCCAAAAAAATTTGGAACCTGTTATTAATTCCTCCTCACAACAAGCAACGAATGATAAAATTGTTAATCAACAAATTAAGGAGGGAGAACTCAAAAAGGATCAAAAGCATTCTCTCAGTCGCGATTCTATCACTTATGATGAGTGGCTTCAAGGAGTCAGTTCTTCTTCCCGTGAAAAGCTTCACGAAGATCATCTCGAATCTCATCAGCAGCCTGGGCCAACCAAGACCACAAAATATACTGATACAGATTCGGTTATTGAGGATCTGAAAATTCTTGAGCTTGATGCCTCACCTATTTTAACACCTAAATCTAAATCCTTTGGGATTGTTACGGAGCTAGGTCGGGATGAGACGACCAATGAGCATGATACTTTTTGGATCCAAGAGTCCTCTGTAGAAGGATCGCTTAGTGTTGACATCAGTCTTGGCAGAATATGGAGAGATGCGATTCCGTTTCCTGTCTCAGCTCCACTATCGGCTCCTTCATATTCCTCTGTCTCGAATTCTTTAATTCATCATTACCTAGATAGCGCTCTAAAGGAGGAAAAACCGCAGTCAACTATTGCAAGAACGGTTTCAGCGCCAGAGAAGCCCATTAGCAAGGAAACTTCGTCATCCTTTGGCTTTTCTTTTAGAATCGCCAGATTCGCTGATTTCAGGCCAAGGTGATTAGTTTCTTTATTAACAGTTGATTATTGAAAATGGAGAATTGATAGATTATCTTTCTTCGATTGATTTATCTTTGTAGAATTCAAATCTTTGATTTTTTTGTCTATAAGTCTTATTTTAAGTAATTAACTGATATTCGAAAGATCTTCAGAAGCTTTGATCTTTCGTTATTTTAAATGAGAGGAATCTGTTTGCGTATATTGTTAATCGACCAATTTAATATAAAATATTTTCATTGGTAATATATTGCAAAATTACTAGACATTGACATGAGTACTATCTCCTGATAGCATGTGGACTAAACGGGGCCTTTTTACCCGTTTTAAACAATTAGACAAAATACGAGTGTAATCTAAAGATGGTTTTTTTTTAGTAATTCGAATTACTGTATAATTGTCTAATTTCTTTATATAATGAAGTTGAAATGTCGAGAGAACTTAACGTGTGCAAAATTCTAGGATAGATTAACGATGAAATAAGTGAAAAAAATATTGAAAATATTTTTAACGTATAACTTAATGATACGTAAAAATCAGAAACGCTTCTTTGACTAACTGCAAATAAATATTATTATATATTTCTCTAAAAACAAAATTATAATAATTTAAAAATTACTTGTAATGGTAACCAAAAAGTATTAGGTCAACGATCATTCTAATTCGATTGCAATTGACATTGCTTGGCTCTAGGATGACGCGACATGGTCTTTTTCGCCGGAAAACACCAAAGCCATCGCCAAGTGTGAGCACGGAGGGTTACTTCAAGCGAACGAACGCATCTAGACGTTCTAGTTCTCGTCGCCGAAGTGGTAAGAGAACTTCTCAACGCGCTAACAAGAAGAATCAGAAACCTGCAGTTTGCATCAATAGCCCGGTATGGTTCATCCCACCCGAAAGACGTCGCTCGAGACGTCAACGGCGAGTCTGGCAAGAAATTAGATATTTTCCTGATAATGAGAGTCCAATCCTAAAGAGAATTAACGACTGGTCGTCGAACGTATCAGACGATCAGTTCGACGATCAAAAGTTGCTGTTGTCAGGTGATTTCAATGAGCGTCGGGAAGATGATGTCTTGAACTCGATTGTTTCATCGTCTTTTGGCTCTTTCTCAGCGACGTCGTCTTCGTCATCGGCTTGTCTGGTACAAAAAATCAGCGACTTTAACGAGGATAAACTATTCTCTGAAGAGTTAAGGACCAACGGTCTTCTGGTACATGGGACCACTTGGAAGCTTTCGGCGACAACAACAACAACAACAACAACGACGACGACGACAATGTCAACGCCAGCGAGAACGATCATTTCTGGAAATTATTTTGCCAGCAGTCAATTCCTTACTTTTCTAGCTAAGGACATTGTCAAGGAAAAGTCGAAAAATGAAAGTTTCAACACAAGTTACAAATGTCTCTCGTCACCGTCAACCGACAGTGAAGACGATGATGTTGATCGCTTCAATAATCGCAGAAAAAATTTCCTGCAACGACAGCAGCATTTAAAAAGGCAAAAATCAGAACTTAAAAGAAGACCATTACGTCGGAGATCGCAATTGAGAAAAGCATCCGCTCAGCCGGTATTCCTCGTGCGCAAGTGTTCATCTTTGAGGAAACATTCCAGTAAGATCCGAATATAGTTCTATATATTGTTTGAGAAATGGCAGTAATAACCAAGGATGTCAGATTCTTTAAATCTTAATCACTACCTACTTGTTATTACAAGATAACGCAAAAGTAATCAATATTCCGTTAACAAATTTGTCAAAATAGACGGAATTGGATAAATCGTACTTCTTGCAAGTCTTTATATTGTACCTACATTTAAGATAAAATAACATATTTAAATTGATTAGTTAAATAATATATACTTGTCGCTAGTCTTTATATATTGTTTTTATATTTAAGATAAAATAACATTTTAATATTGTGAGTAATTGAATAATTTTTTTATAATTACTAAATTTTGATATTTGTATAAGAAATGTATGTTTGTATTGAAACTTTTTAAGATAACTTGTTAAAAATTATTTGTAGATATTATTTGTTGAATTAAAAAAATGTAGATCTTTGTAAAAATTAATAATTGTTTATTTGAACAACGATTTAAGAATTTATTATATGGTACAATTTCATAACCTAGTCTTCAAATTATATCGAAAACTATTTTTTACAAAAATTTGATTTAATTAATACAGTAGAACCTCTTTATAGTCCACCTCTTTATAGTCGCGACCTCCTAATAGTCCACAGTCGACCTCTATATAAGCACACGTTTGTAACTCACGCATCTCCATGACAACTACTTGCGCAGTAAACAATGCGCAGTTGTCTACTTAGACGTACTCAGGTTCGTATTTTTAATGTTCAATTATAACCTTTGGGGATAGCCTACTACTTATATATTAATTATTTTGCATAATTGTTAGTTGCTTAATTATTTTTAAGTGTAAATATGAATCAAGAGAGGAATTGTATAATAATAAGTAACAAATAATTGAGGAAATTGCTTCCGGATTAAAGATGTGGTAAGAAAATATGGTATCTCATCAAGTTGTGTGTCAAAAGCTTTCTTACTAAAGCTTTCTTACTAAAGTAAATTTTTGTTAGTCACATCTCAATAAAATAAATAGTTATCAAAACATTTCTCTCAGTGAGTGCTACATATGTTTTTAAGAAGGCTACTTATGGTCCTGCTTTAGGGCGGAGCTAAGATATCGTCTGTATGGTCACATTTGGTCTCGAGCGTGTAACTATTGCAATAATGCACCTTCTCCAATTTTGTCAAAATCTTTTTTGTAGTATCTGTTGGGTGTATTTTAATGTTTTCTTCGTCATTAATCAATTCAATTGTAAATTTTAATTATGCGTTATAAGTATAAATGTTCTATTGCAACTTGTTTACTGTTCCATACATTTCATATTGTTTTGGTAGGCGTTGAAACAGCAGAGTTGCTGGTGCGTAACCATTTGTGTATTTATTCATCTCTGTATCATCTCTTTGAATGTAATTCTTTAAATACCTACACAATAAAATTAAAATTAAATTTATATTATTCTGCAATGGGAGGGATATACTGTTACTATAATTTATTAAAACTTATATGTTATTTAGTCTGCTCTTTTCGCCCCTTAAATGTACTGATCGGTCCATACCGAGCGGACAAGATTGCCGAGAAAGCATTTTCGGTCGCTTGAACAAGCGACTAGAGCGAGACTTCTCTCGCTGTCTCGTTCTCTCTTGGCGCGGCGAAGGCGAGCACACGGATATAGATTCATGCTTGTGTGTATGGTTACCGATTTCATCAGGCCGCCGACTGATTCGGTGTCGCCATCATCAACGCGGAGTTCTTGGCTGAATACTCAGGAGCCTTAATAGCAATTTGTGTTTTTAAATTTTATTTTTTGACTTGCTGAACACGTATTTGTGTTTAGAATTATAAAATTAAAAATGGCATTTAATATGATAACATTCATGCACTTGCCACGCCTATAGTTAGCCTACGGGTTCTCTCATAATTTCAAGCGTTCATCATGTCGAGGTTAAAGTAAAATGATTTTAGACTCTTCTGGAATCCTTTACGTGAATCCTCTTCTTTATGAGAACCCCGAACTTTCTCGTCATCTTGTTTCTGATTGACAGACGCTCGTGTCATGATTTTTTGTGAAATTTTTAGTATAAAAATGAAATTAATAGGAATTTTCTTTAAAGGTTTTGATCTTGACATTAGCATTACTTAAGACTTACTTACGTAAGTCATTACTTAAAACAATCTTGAAGTCTAGCACGACACCTTCAAGTGTCGGTCTATATTTTCTATGTACATACAAAACATATAAAAATGGGTTGTTGGATTTTTGCTTTCAAAGTGCATTTCAGTAAATTGCGAAAATTGCAAAATGTTAGTTTTTCATTTCCAGTTTAATTCACTCGCGAGAGATAATCTCGTTATTCTGAGGCATCTTGTATATTGCTCATACTTGCATTCAATCTTTAATTTTATTTATATCTTTGTTTCAATAGCTTATGTATTATTTTTAATTATCCGTATTTAAATAAACAACAAATGCAATAACGGAAATAATGATAGAACATATGTTTTCTTGAGAACAATTCAATAAGATTCTTATCGTACTTTATAAAATGCAACAACGGTTTTAACGTTTATTCACGATATATTATGACTTGATCTGAAATATAATATTAAACGAGACTGTCAATTACTTCTTTGATAAGGTTATAAATTAAATTTTTTTCTGCTGTTGCAGGAGATATTACGCAGAAGGGTTATGAAAAGAAACGGACGCGTTTACTTCAGCAATACGCTTCGAAGCAGATAGGTAAGTGTTTTAATTTTCTAGAATTCATTAAGATTCTTGTAAATAAACAGCGGGAGATATCATCACGCATTATTCATGATATGTGATACGGAGAGAAAGTCAGCGAAGTGAGACTATATTAGGTCGGTGCAAAAGTTCTTACCAATTTTTTGCAATTTTTTTTATTAAAATAAGAAGATCGGTACTTTATATATTAATCGAAATATTTTCCATCTTTTCCATTTTTTTCCATATTTCCATATTTCCGGCAGCATACGGATACCATGTCGAAAAATCATTCTTTGAGACGATCCATTAATTCATCCATTTTCGTATATTCTCGGCATTTCAGAAGCGCTCATCAGATAAGCCGTGTTGCACCAATCTAAACAGATAATAATTAGAAGGGATAATGTCTGGTAAGTAAGCTAGATACGGGAGAACATTTCATTCTAACTTTTACAATACTTCCTTTGTCTCCTTAGCGTGTGTGGCCTGATATTGTCAGTTCGCGGATAATTCATTCAGTACCCATTTTCCATACTTCTGGATTTTTCCCAATACATTTAAACGGCATACAATTGTTGATTGATCAACTTTCAGTTTTGTTGCAAGCTCACAAGTTGTGATTGGGGTGAATCTTCAATACTTGCAATTCGGTTTCTTTCACAGTTGCAGGATGTTCGGAGCGTCCTTTATTATTGATATTTGAAATCATCGTTTTTAAGTCGTTTATACCAATTCACACACGTTCTAATAGCTATAACATTGTCACCATATGTGTCACAAATAATTGTGTGTGCATCAGCAACACTTTTCTTTTGATAAAAACAAAAAAAGGCTGTGACGAATACACTCTTCTAATTCCATTTTTAATCGTAATATACCATAAATGTAAGACTATATTTTTTGATACCTATGGCTTGTCGTGCACAATTGTTAATGCAGAGAGATGCCAACTTACAAAAACCATAAACATTTCTGCCGGTAAAGTTGTACTAAGACATATTTAGATTTATTTATCAGTAAGAACTTTTGCACCGACCTAATATATTTTCGCTCTATACATGTTCAGTCATATAATCAATTAGAATATTATTCGCATAGAATATTATATTTTTCAAAGCAAGACTTAAATAAAGATTTGATATTTGTTAAAAGCGCTTCTTTTAAATTTTCTTCATGAAATTCTGTTAATTATATCTCGTAACATTTGGTTTACGAGGAAAAATATAAATCTTTTTATTTTACACAATTAGGTGATACTTATCTTTCTCGGCGTATCTTAGTATGCGCAATGTTGCATCATCGGGACATAATGAGCTCGCAATATTAATCACGTTCTGATTCTCAAGAAACACGCGCCTCATTATATACACAATAGTCTGTATAAAATGCAGTGTGTATAAAAGGAAGGGTCAAAACGCAATCTTCGCGGCACGCGTCACTTTAACATTCTACATCTTATAACTGCAATGTACAATTGCTCTTAGTTGCGTCATGCGAGACACGGAACGCAGATAGAGAGAAACCAAGAGAAAATTGTGTTTAACAAGAACAATGCGCGGCTTCACTCGATATTATCTCTATTTATTTTATAGGACGTTCGCCGCTTCAAATGAGCTTGTTTTAGGTTTTATTAAAATCGTATGGGAATAAATTTCAAGGGTGATCAGTATTTCTGCATCGCTTATCGCAAGTGCCAAGTGTAAAGCCCGATTCTACATAAGACATACATAAATCGCAGGTTGCAAGACTAGAAGCTAATCTAAAGTATTTTAATTATAATTGATTGCAGAACACAAAAGGACGCAGGAAGTTGAGTGAACTTCAACTTCTGTGTTCTGCAACCTATTATAATCTGAATTACGGTTTACTACTTGCGATCTGCAATCTACATTTTATATATATAGATTGGGTAACATATCCGAGTCGCCAATCGTTACTACCGCAATTAGTGCAATTCTGAAAAATTTTTTTATTTTTCCATTAATTTAAATATAAATTTCATTATTTTATATTTTTTATGATTTCGGAATATCTTTATATTAATATAAAATTTAGTTGATATTTGATAGACAATATGTAATATTTGAGAATCTCGTATAGCTTCATGAAATCATTCTGTATACCTATACGATCGCATCTTTGCGTCCACAACTGCGATCAGTAGAACCGCTCTATCGGCTTGCAGTTTAACTGTATCTACATACGGAAGAAGTGCTTCCGCGTTATTCATTCGTTATATACGTGCATCTGCTATTGTCGTGAACGCGAATCGAATTATAAGCGACAGTTTTCTAGTTGGTATTGCTAAATCAGACAAGAAATTTTTTTATACAAATCGTTTTATACGTTCGTGCGATTTAGGCGAGATACAGTACCTATAATTAATTTTTTAGAAAAGAGAAATATCTTAGACATTTCTTAGCGAACTGTTGAAGATATCTTAAAATTATTTTATGCGTCAATTTTAGACATTCTGCTCATTGAGTAACTAAAAAAAAAAATTGCAAAAATTGCAAAATTGATTTTTTTCTTCATGCATTCGTTTGCTCATCGTTTGCTCACGAATGCTCAGTTGGAATTTTCGTTTGCTCATCCTTAGTTCAAAAGATATACGAAAATTATGTTTTGAGGGGCCAACTTTACACTAGCCCCCCAATATTAAAAAATCTTTTTTTTTTGCATCCATTTGCTCATTGTTTGCTCACAAATCTTTTGAACTAAGGGTGAGCAAACGAAAATTCCAACTGAGCATTCGTGAGCAAACGATGAGCAAACGAATGCATGAAGAAAAAAATCGATTTTTTAATATTGGGGGGCCAGCTTCACACGGGTGATAAGCAGCTATAACAAAACATGGATCTAATATTTTTGATGCTTTGCAACATATTCAAAGCTCATTAAAATCGGTGAGGGACAGTTCCGTTCGTTTTCTTGTCAGTTTAATCCGCTGTATCTACACACGAGCGTTTTGTCAAAACTTACCGGACACCTTATAAGATATAAAAAGTAGGATTTATAATAGTGTCAAAAAAATAACTAAAATAATAACTTGCTAGTTTTTAATAACTACAACGGTTACTTCTTCGAATTGGTAACGAGTAATAGTAACGAGTTACTTTTTAGACAAAAACAACGGTATAACAATAAAAAGTTTTATGAAATAACGTTGTCAAGTCTACTATTTATTCAAACGCTTTATCAGTATATGAAAAGTTATTAGTTTTAAGTAATGAGTTTAAGATAAAATGATGCATTGTAAAAGCAAAAATAGTCATAGAGCAGTAATAGACTAATTATTATCGAATATGTTCCATTCAGACATTATCATAGCTAGTATCATCGATAACTTACGTTAGTGCATATTCATTACATGCAGTAGAAACATGTATTTTGTAATTTTAATCCTGATAATCTGTTAAAATTTACCATTCATATCATTTGGGTTGATATGATTAGAAAGCTATAACAATCTAAAAAATTTACCGAAAGAAAATTACATTAAGAGACGAAGTGATTCAATACCAGAAAAGTTTTTAAATAAAATATTATTAAGAAAATAAATTATTTTCTGTCAAATAGACTCGAACAGATCAGTAGAGTTAAGATTGAAAAATATGTTATTATTAAAATAAGGATGAGCGACAAAATGCACTATAGAACAAAACGATAAGTTTATTTAAATAATTAGTAATATAAGAAAAAGCGTTAGACCTTAATATACTACTCAAGCTCGATTTCGATAAAATTTTACAAGTGGTATAGTATCACCGTATAATAATACCTAGCTAAATTTAGCAAAATCCATAAATGCTGCGGGAATTATTAGCTTTCGAAATATTTAAAATTTTAAAGTTGAGGTCCATAGGCAGGGGGGAATATGGAATGGACCTCGGTTTGCGCGGAAACTCGAACGCCCCTAGGTAAGGGAGAATGTTAGATGAACCTCGCTTCGTATGGAAAGTCGTATATCCCTACGCAGGGAGGAAGGGATGGAAAGGACTTCGCGTGGAAATTCCTCATGTACATTTACTCATTGCTAGTATAATATAATAGATGTTATAACCTCTAAAATCTCGAACTTTAACACTTAATAACTTGTTTCGCGATGCAGACCGCCACGCGGTTTTGTCTGTCAGATTCTTTTGTTTTGAATGAATACACATCCAATGAGTACATTTAAAACGTTAATTAAGTCTATTAAAAAAATTTTAATTTTTCAAAAACTAAGCATTTCCGTAACTCCGTGTATTTATAGATTTGACTACCTACATTTAGTTAGTGCCACCTGTATATAATACTGCATACCTGTAAAATTATCAAAAATTATAACATCTTAAAACTTATCATTTAAAACTGATCATTGCGCTGCGTAGTACACGATATGATAACTATTTTATGTAAGTTAATTATGTTGATCTTATAAAATATTATGACAAATATAATGATATAGTATCTGCTTTTTTCTTACTCAAAGTATCAAACACTTAAATAAAAAATTTAACGCATACTACCAGTGGAATAAGCGGCACGCGTTAAAAATTGAAAAAACGCAGTACTTATGTGAATCATAGGGGCTGGAAATGATGATATCGGTGGTGGAGGTGGTGATGGTGATGGAAATGGCGGTGACGACGGTGACGGAGATGAAGGCGTTGGTAGAGGACTACAGAGAACGAGTTACGGAAGTGGAGAAGGTAGCGGTGGCGATGAAGGAGGAGGGAGAAAGAGCTGCAGTGGTGGCGGCAACCGACCACAACCACGTGCACGATGCACGCAACGGCGCGTCACGCACAACGAAAAGCGCTATCACTCAGGTAGCGCCACGCATTACGAATGAGTGTATTTCTAGGCTGTTTGCGTTGCATGCTCCAACTAGAGTTCTAGACATAGATATATATGACTGAGAGAACAGTATTCTCTCAAAAAGTAAGACCATTATAAGGGCGTCGCTATATTGAGAATTAGACACTGTTTACATATATGTGAATCACTGATAAGTTATCATCTGTTTGTATCATAAGAGATAGCTAAAATTAATTTTTAATAATTTCTATAGTTTAAAATATCAATAAAGCTAAATGCATAACAAATACATATAGCGCACATGCACATATTATAATATAAATCAATTTTAACAATTTTTTGTATTATATAGGTATTTTTATTTCACTTAAAATATATATTAAAAAACTAATAAATATAATACAACGTGATTTTACCATTTTTATAATAAATATTTATTAACTGAATATTACAAAGGCTCTATTCCAAAATTTACTGCCGATACCAGAAATCTATAGTGCACATAACGTAACCTGTAGATTTTCAGTATACTGACAGTACATTTTTTGGAACACAGCCATAATTACAGACGACAATAGAGTAAACGAGAATGTAGTAAGCCCCTTAAGTACAGAAATGCTATAGTGACTGATTTTCAATATGGCGTAGTTCATACGATAATACCTTATCACAAGAGGGAAGAACTGTATCTAGTCATCTATATATCTATGGTTCTAGATATATATATATATATATATAAAAGAAACGCGACTAATGTTAAGTGTTCTGATTGGTCATTGCAGTCACATAAGGCTGCTTTCACATGCGGCGTAATTTGCGTAAGTGTAACTTGCGTCAACCAATCAAATTGTGTCAAATTGTGCATCAGGTATTCTAGTTGAGACGATTTGATTAGTTGACACTGTGAAAGCAGTCTCTGTGAAGTTAGCACCTCAACTTTAAAAATCGGAAATTTTAATAACAGTACTGCTTGCACCCGCAATAGTTCTAGAGTTCCTGATAGGTTTCATCAATAGTACTGTTGATTTAGGCCAAAAATTTAAAAAAATAAAAATATGCGGTGCTAACTTCGCGTGGCACCGCAAGATTTGAAAAAGCCGATTTTTATGACGGAATCTCACAGTACTCGAAGAGTACTACAGTTCCTGATCGATTATAACAATAGTACCGGCCATTAAATATTTTTAAATAAATTTTTAAGAAAAGAGCTCGCACCTCAACTTTCCAAAAAATTATTTTTTTTTTACGCCATTTTGTAGTACTCGAAGAGTACTACAGTTCCTGATCGGTTTTAGTGACACTACCCACCCTTTTAATATGTTTAAACAATTTTTCGATCCGCGCGCTGGCACCGCACGTCAAGAGTAAAGTACCCCTAAACGGCCAGTACTGGCCGACTTTTCGACTTTTTCCGACAGTACTGCAATAGTACTATTGATGAAACCTATCAGGAACTCTAGAACTATTGCGGGTGCAAGCAGTACTGTTATTAAAATTTTCGATTTTTAAAGTTGAGGTGCTAACTTCCCAGAGACGTGAAAGCAGCCTAACTTAGCAACTAATCATGAGACTGATTTCTTAATATTACAAATTGCTGCTTAATGAATGATTCACGGATTTCGTGGTTCATTTACAAACAATTTTCCTAGTACTTTTACTATACTGTCACAAGTCGGTCGTACTTTTCTTATTATATCTAGGACTCTAGCTCCAACATGTTCTAATCCAACATATTCTTACCACAGCTAGGATTGCCATATTAAAACTTTCTTTTCAAACTAAAACTTATTAGAACTAACAAAAATTACTTGACATCTCAGACGCATATAAAAAAGATATATAGATTAATAAAATTGATCAAAATAGTAAATAAATAATTATTTCATATTTAATTGTTCGTTAGTGGTATTGATATAAGGAATTGACCAATCATATATATATATATATATAGTCGATTATTTTCCTCATTTAGCTGTGATTGGTTAATTTTTTACAGCTTAAGAATTACTATATTTAATCGTAAATCAAGATTAGTATAGAATAACGCGCAAGAGGAGTCAAAGTAAATAATTTATAAGATTCTTTAAAATCCCGAACGCTCATAATTACCCTGGATACTTTTGAAAAACTTTCCAGGATGTCTTCAGACTTGCTAAAAAAGACGATGGCAATCTTGACCACTGCTTCTATTATAGCCCTCTTGTTGGAATGAGTAAGAACTATGGTAGAAGCATATTAGAACATGTTGAAACATTCGACATAAAGAAATCTTCTGAGTTTTGGCGAGTAAAACGTTAACATGTTATTAATTGTGTGTTGCAATTTTGTTTTTACTTCAATTTTTAGTTTGCTCTTCTAACGAACTGTAAAATATTATTTCATTGAATATTTTTTCCAATTACAATATTAAATCTTATAGGACTGTGAGAATTTAAATCAATGAAAACCAATGAAAACGTGCTGTTAACGGTTAAGCTGGATCTTGGATGCTTTTATATAATTGCGTGTGAATTTATATACTACGTATGTATATTTTTAATTGCGCGCTGAATTTTTTTCAGACTTGAAACGCAAGCTCTAAACTACCGCAGTAATATCACGAACCTCCATAGTCTAAAGGCTTAGGACGCTCGCACCGAATGCAAGAGATCCGGGTTCGACTCCCGGCCGAGATAATATTTTTCGCAATGAAAATTAATTGTTTACAAATTTTAATATGTCATTCAACATTATTAAGATCGATCTACAGTGCGCAAACGGCATCAAAAATTGTTACATTGTTAGTCAATTTAACTGGTGATATTATTGTGATAGAAATATTATTGCAGATATTATTGGTAGGTGATATTATTGCAAAGTTTGTATTTCAAGTCTGAAAAAAATTCGACGCGCAATTAAAAATACGGCATGTTCTCATTGATTTTCATTGGTTTTTCCAATTACATTAGAACAAGTAAAATTCGATAGTTTACTAATAATTCTTTAATAATTTTACTTTTTACACTGTTTCTGCATACATTTATACATGTACGAACACATGACATGAATACTACATTTACACTAATAAGCTACAAGAATGAGGTAAACCTCTATTTTTCTCTCTTCCTCTCCCCTTTCCCCTCTTTCTCCCAATTCTTTCGCACAACATTTTTTTCGTTTAAGTTACCTTGGTGTGCCTTTCAACAAGCGACATAGTGCAACACAGTGATCATCTCATCCTTGTTTAACTTTGGCGAACAATAAGGACATACTGATACACTGTATCATCTGTGTCGTTTGTTGAAAGGCATCCCTTAAATGGTAAAATATTCCTCACATCAGTCTTATTACATTTTATCTACACAATTATTTTTACAACTAAATGAGGACGGGTAAAAGTCTATTCTTATCACCAAAACGGGAAGTGAACTGTGTTTTTTTTATAATTTTTAAACTGCAGAATCACGGAACAATCAGTTTTCCATAAATTGTATAAACAAAACATATTAAAAATGTATTATAAATAAAGTGAATAATAAGCATAAAATTTTTGCCATAAAAATGAGATACATAATGATTGTTCTTAATGTTTTAATTCTCAAAAATTATTAAATGTATGATATTTTGTTGATATGATAGAGTTGATGCGTTAGAGTTAAAATAGAGAAGGAAACGAACTGACGAAAGCTGGAAAGATGTAAAACGAGAATGAAATACACGCATTTTGTACGTTATTTCCTCCTTTTTAAATTCTATTTTCTCTCTTAAAGCTTATTCGTGTACTTCTAAATTTTACACTCATAAATTTTAGATTAAAAACCCAAATACTTCAATTTCATACGTTCAAACTGTATAAATCCCAAACCATTAATAATAATTTAATTGTCGATTTAATGCGATTATAATTGACCTATAATACCAATTCCAATCACATCATCAGTATCAACGTTACTCGATATACACCACAGCGAGTTGCGCGATCGAATTTTACACATCATTCGGTCGTAAAAACCGATTCTAATTCATATTTCAAAAACTGTGATCATTTGTGTGATCCTATAGGTTTTTAGCGCATGCGCGACGGTAAAGCAGTGAATACAGCAATGTAACAGAATAGGCGCGTAAATTTTAGCGGATTTGATATATGAATAGGTTAAGTTATGTCCATAATATACATACCTAAGCCCTACGCATAATGGAGAAAATATTATAAATTATGAATCTGAAATTGCAAAACAAAAAATCGGATATATGGCGGACATACATTTTTTAATACTTTTAATTACAAATTTGAAATATAATAAAAATAAAGTAAATGTCGACACTGTAATGAATATTGTAATACTTAAATAAAGTCAATGAAATAAATCAGGAGCATATGCTAGATGCGGTGGAGGCGTTTGAAAATCTGATGTATGAAGTGTCTCTAGAAAGATGGTTAAAATGCTTCGATAATTGGTTTTATCGAATGGAAAAGTGTATTTATTATTATGTAACGGAGAGTATTTTGAGAAATAATATAGCCAATTTTAGAAATTAATTACGTTTGTAGACGATTTTGCGAAAAAAAAACGAAAACGTCTAAAAATTTAAATTAGTTTCGGTAAAAATTATTTTTTACTATAATAAATTTACCTTTTAAGGAAAATATAACACTATTTTATATTGAGTTATTAATAAGATCTTAATAAATTGCAATAAAATTTTAATAAACCTTATTGAAATTTTTACAAATTGTAATGAAATCTCAATGAAGTTTTAATGAATTGTAATAAAATCTTATTAAAATAATACTGAAAGTGAGTCAATTGATAGTGATTTCAATATAAAATTTAGTAAGTTTCAGTAATATTTTATTATTTTTTATTGAAATTTCAGTAATATTTCATTATTCATTATGATTTAGGAAAAAATTTTAATCGGAATACTTATACTTAAAGAGGGCGATATACCTTTTTTGTTTTAGCAATCGAATTTTGAATTTTGAGCTTTGAACTAGTGCCTTCCAGAAATACGAGTGATTATATGAATTTGATTTGTGTTGACGTGTGGAATTTCTAATTAGTCTTACCTAATTCCGAATTCGCACGTACATTATAATAATAACCAATTTTCATGAGAATTTTATTTGACAGTGATTGACCTTCCTGGCCTGCTTTAGAACTGTAGTAAAAAGTAGATATTTTTCATGTATCCCTATTCTTCTTCGTTCTCTCACTCTCCTAGCCTCCTCAAATCTTCCTCCACGTTGTCCATGGAAGTCTTGATCTTTCTCTGCGTTGTCTCATTGGTTGTTCTAGCATCGGCATAAATCTGCGTGAGGTTCTTTGAGTCCATCCTAATCACATATCCCATCCATCTCAAGCGGCCGATTTTTATCCTCACAATATCACAGTCATTACATAATTGATATTATTCATGGTTATCCTTCAGATTTCACGATCTATAACCGTGCTATATGTTCTACATCTACGTAATCTACGTAGTACTTTTCGTTCGATACGAGGGCAAGTCAATAAGTTTTTAGAAAAACACAGTAAAACACATTTTTTTTTATTGATTCATTTTTATTTCTCAACATAGTCTTGTGATCCAACGATTCTCCAACTTTTTCAAACCGTCCGAATAATATGATTTGTCTAACCCTTCAAAATAAGCTTCTCTGTTTCGGCATTGAGCTGTTCTCTGGTGGTGAATCTCTTTCCTCTGAACAATTATAACCATTATAACCGATATAAATTATACCGCATCCCAAAAAACTGACCATCACCTTTCCGGCCGACTTTTCACGGTCTTCGTCTTCTTCGGAGCTGGTTCACCCGGTGAAGTCCATTGTTTTGACTGTTCTTTCGTCTCGGGTGTGAAGGATCCATGTTTCGCCCACAGTAATGAATCGACACAGAAATTCATCTGAATTACGTTGAAACATTTCCAAACATTGTTTTGAAATCATCACACGGTCGCGCTTATGGTCCACAGTGAACAAACGCGGCACCCATCTTGCCGATAGCTTCTTCATACCCAATTGTTCGTGCAAAATTGAAATCACTGTGCCATATGATATGCCTCAACAAGATCGCGCACTTTCACTCGTCGATTAGTCAAAACAATATCGTGGATTTTATCGATGATTTCTGGCGTAGCAGCGCCTCAATTGGACGTCCCGAACGAGGTGCATCACATGTGAATGTACGACCACATTTAAATTCATTCATCCAATTGTATACCAGTCGCTGGTGCAGATGTGCTATGAACATTATCCAACTCGGCTTTGATTTCTTTCAGCGTTAAACCTTTCATATGTAGATGTTCGATCACTGCACGAAACTCGTTTTTTGCGAAAAATACAAATGTTGTTCGCTTTAATCGTCTACAGAAATGAAACCTCTCGATAAATGCCGCTCAAAATTTGACAGTAATCAACTGAAAGGTGCTACTTGTCGAAAAGTAATGTGACATGATACTGCGAGTGCCCCCGGACAGATTTTCTAAGAACTTATTGACGTGCCTTCGTACATCCCAATAGTTCTTCATTATTTTTTGTGTCTATATCTCTGCACCATATGTCAGTATCGGGCGTTTTTTACAGCTTATACTTCGTTTGTCTTGAGATTCCGGAATTTAAATTGTGAGAAAAATATGGGTGAATATAATCAAATTCTACATGTAATTTGAAAGAATATTCACATGGGAGTGCTCAATTCTTTATTTATTTTTTTTCAAGGGTGGACAAACTTTTTTTTTGGTGGACAAATGTGGACAAATGCTGGACAATCGAATGCGATGTTAATTTTATCAAAATTCGCATTTGTGTTCGCCAGCTTCACAGACCTCAAATATTATGGCTTCTTTAATTGTTTGTACTTGAACCTCTTCTTTCAAGTTTCTATTGCTAGTAACATTAGTTCCAAGATATTTGAAACTCATATTCTGTTTTATATTTTTGTTACATACCACTAGTTTGCAACGTCTCAGCTCTCTGGCTGTCATGAATGCCCTTTTTTTAACAGAGATGGTCATATTTATTTTTTCGCTGTCAATTCAAATCTAGAAGTCGCTGGAGATGGTCCTTATTTTTGGATATTCTTACCGCATCATTCATATAGCTGACCATTTTTATTTCCTTGTTTCCTTATTAATGAAAATTTACAAATATTTGTACACTTCTGCTTTAGTGTGAAATTATTATTTATAAGATTATAGGGCTTTACTTTTTTAAATCATAAACTCATAATCTGAAATTTTCTTATTTTTCTTGAAAGCGATGTATGTGATACCAAGAAAGAGTGTAGGAAAAAGATTTCCAACAATATTCAATTTGACTTAAGTTCCCATGTAAAATTTGAGACTTGATCTAGATTTACTTTACTTTTCGTAGTTCCGAAAAATCAAAATGCCATAATTAGATATTTCATATAGGTTTTGGTAATAAAAATTATATTTCCTAATTTTTGACTACTATTTATTTTCGAGAAAAAAAAAAGAGATGGTATAACCATATCTTCTTTTTAAATCTGTATAAATTCGATTAACAAATTCATTTAACAAAATATTTATTTATAGATATATGTACTATAAATTTAATTAATAAAATTATTTGATAAAAAAAATGTTTGATTCGATTACATAAATGGATCTCTCAGTTTTTTACACAGCATGAACAGTTTTATAAAGAGATTCTATATGTTGATTCACATTTTACTTTTTCAATTTTTTAATATTGGGATTTTAACTAAGTGCTTAGAACAGACATAGAAATTAAGGCCCGTCTACATAAGTCGCAACACGCAGAACGCAGTTCGCAAGACTAGAAACTAACCTAACATATTTTAGTTATAATAGGCTGTAGGACGCAGAACGCAGGACGCAGGAAGTTGGGTGAATTTCAACTTCCTGCGTCCTGCGTCCTAGAACCTATTATAACTAAAATATGTTAGGTTAGTTTTTCTAGTCTTGCGAACTGCGTTCTGCGTGTTGCGACTTACGTAGACGGGCCTTTACGATTTTACAACGTAAAAAATAGAATAACGCTATTGTAGTGAATGATCGTCCTGTAAAGATTAACAGTTCGATTCGTTTCTTCCAACTAGTTTTTTGTTGGATTTAGGAACGATTGATTTGCGATTAACAATAGCAAAGTAGATAAAAAATATATTATATTAACTTTCCTAGCATTTTGAAGTTTGATATCGCTGTTCGAAGTACAACGATGATAACTTTTACGCCTTGTAGTCGAGCGCCCATAGTGTCCTTTTTTTGTCTATGTGCCGTTGTTGTTGTTGTTATGTTGCATGCAGGCGGTCGACTAGCGCCTGGGGGAATCGCCAGTCCAGCGAGTTCTGGCGGCTCCACAGGGAACATTGGAAACTCGAACTCGACTACTGCGGCAGCGGCAGCGGCGGCGGCAGCTAGACGCGGTAATCGCAGACTAACACGCAATGAGAGCCGTTACCATTCCGGTGAGTACATCTCTGGCACTAGATATACAAGGACCATTCAAGTAGAAAATATGGGTATTGATAATTCATCGACGCCATTTATACCATACTGTCCGAAATTATTCAAATTATTCAAGCAACTTTAACAAATACATCTCCGTAAGTGTTTACCTTGCACCTGCAAATGACTTCTGAATTATCCTTAATATCGACCTCCTTGAAGGTCAGATCAACATCAAGGACGGTAAAAAGTGATTTGGAGATTAGCGTGTTAAGGTAATTACATTTAATTGTCTTTTTAAAAAGTCAATGTAAATTGCATTTGAACCTTTGTGAACTTGGCATCCAATTTTTAAAAATCTAAGTTTTTAATAAATAAAGTAATAGTAATAACATTGTTTTATTTGTAGTTTCATATATTAAAAATATTAAATTCTGAAAAATTAAGCCGTCCAACTTTCAGATAAACAAAAATGCCAATGTACATAACATATAATGATTCAGAATTGATTTTAGTGATTTTCTGATTGTTTGCAGTTTAAAGGTTACAACAAATTAACAATAAACTAAAATTGTAACTTTGCCCATTTCACGTGTATATCTCAAATCCGCTTGCTACATCTTTTTCAGAATTCGTTTGTAATTGTTTACAAATAACTCTTCCAACTTTTTCCATATGGTCATGGTTTTGAAAGGAAGAAGTTGACATTTAAAACCCACGCTTGCCATGCATGTTGGCGTATGTCTGCTATACATATAGAGGGTGAGGCATCTAAAACAGGCCATCTGAATAATACGAAAAAATGTTTCAGATGAAAGTGGTTTTGGGGAGGGACATGTTTTGATCATGTTTTTTGTCTAGGTGAAGGCCCTAAAAAGATATGAAGGTCACCTCCACATTATATATAAAATAAAAAATCATATTATGTAAAGACAAAAGTCATGTAATTCCATTTAAAAAAGTGGAGGTAATCTTAATATTTTTTTGGTGCCTTCACTTAGACAAAAAACGCGATAAAAAAAACGTATCCCTCGAAACCGTTCTATTTTCATCTGAAACATTTTTTTGTATTTTTAAAAACAAGCTAATTATTTAGGTGGCCTGTTTTAGATGCCTCACTCTGTATATAGTGGCTACGTTTACAGTCCGTGCATTTAGGCCGCGGCCTAAACAATAGATGTCCTTGTTTATCCTGTAGGTTAAACAAAGACACCTATTGTATAGGTCGCGGATTAAGCTTATGGTGTAAACGTAGCCAGTGTGTCCCATTTTAAAGAATCCCACTCAAATATTTCAGATACTCTACGTTAAATCGAAAAATATTTCAGACAAAAGTTGTTTGGCTTCAAGGGAAATGTAAGATGGCACCATTGATGTGATCTTGAGTGGCGTTATCAAGAATACTTAAATTTTTTAAAATGAAATTTTTAATCAGCAATATATGTAAATATATTATAGAATTTATTAAATTAATATGAATATTAAATTTATTAAAGAGAATCAACAAACAACTAGAAACGATTCTGAACCAATATATATTAGTATTTTTTGTTTATCTGAAGTCAGTTAACAGTTATTTTTTCAAAATTTAATATTTTTTAACATATAAAATTACAAACAAAAACAATATTACTACAATCAACTACAAAACAAAATACTAACATTTTTTTATTGAAAACTTAGATTTTTAAAAGTCAGATGCTAAGATCACAAAGGTATCATTTAATGAGTTTTAAAAAAAAGTAAGGTCCTATGATTTTATGATCGATAATCCTAAAATATTTAAATTTCAAAAATGCTGATTATCTACTTCTTGCATCCAATATGGGGATTTTTTTGAGATTATTAATGGATATTTTGGATATTAATTTCGACATTAGTGTGAATAGTTCTTTCATCTGTTGATAGAATTTGATGATAAAATGTTTCGTTCTTGACTTAACAATCAGTTACAAAAGTTTATGCAATTTGTTGTCAGATTGAAAGCATAACGATAGGGATGATAATGTAGAGGGTACCATTTATCATAAAGACATTCAGCAGTTTTGTAATTCTGCCGGTACTCTCCTAACATTATTAACATGTTAAAGACTTTTTATTTATGAAAGGCATAGTCATGAACAAGAACTGAAATTAATCAAACATCAAAAAACAACTAATAACATGATGTTCGCAGAAGTTCGCAAAACAAAATTTTCATCGAAATTGATGACCAATTAATATTTTATAAGTGTTACTTGCATAAAGGATGCTTAACGAAGCATACTGACCAACAAAAATACGTTAAAAATTGCTAGTTTATATCTCTAAAATACCGAAAATTTTTTTTCTTATTGTAAAACCATATGTTTTGTATTTTATCTATTGTGCTTTTTCCTCCTATGATGCTAATGTCCAACTTTCATGCTATCGTTTCGGAGGGCGTTTTGGGGGCTTGGTGATGTTCGTTTTTCTATTAGAAAGTAATTTTCACTAGCTGGTTATAGTGGTTGTTCATCCTGTTTACATGGTCATTTCTTGATTCTTGCTCTTCTTACAACATCTTGGATTTCGTAGATATTACGGATGTTTTTGTTATGAATCTTATTACGTGGAAGTATTGCCAGTGATACATCCTAATCCTTCTCATTTTTATTATTTTTTTAAGGAGCTTGGTAGTCTTCGCTCTTATTTTAATGGCATAGGTCACTATTAGTCTCAAACAAGTTTTATATATTATCTTGCTTTTTAAGTTTCTACGCTTGTTTCTCCATACTATATCCTGTAGATAATCAGACATCATGGTCGCTTTAATTGTTGTACCTACTTAAATCTTTTCCCTTAAATCCTCTATTGTTTGTGATATTAGCTCTAAGATATTTAAAACTCCAGCAGAAGTACAAATTGAAGTCGAATATGAGGGAAAAATAACAAAAGCGTAAGCAAACTTTTTTTAGTTCTAAAGAGCGTAGATTGAAACAATTGAATACGAATAAAGCTTAAAACGTTTACAAAGCGTTTTAACGCTTCGTTTACGTTTTATTGTTTTAATTTACGCTTCTTAAATGCTTGATTACGCTTCTGTCATTCTCCCTTTACATTCGACTCACATTTCGTTTTATCTTACGCTTTATTTTCGCAAGGGAAATTATGTTTTCTTATATAATTTTATTATATGTATATTGCGTTTACAATGCCTCGACTCTCTGGCTACCATGGATGCCTGAGTTTTTTTAACAGGTATGGTGATAATATAGATCATATTTAACAAGCAAACTGTCATTTTGACAACAAAATAACAACGTTAAAGTCGTTCATTTTTATGTCAAAATGCTATTTATTTTGATATTTTATGCTAAAAATAAAAGTACCTATACCTCGGTACATTTTTTCTAGAGTACTTGTACGTACTATACCTAGGTATTGAAAATAGAGTATCTAGTACAACAGGTATTACATATCATTATGTTAATTAATTTGTAATCTTGTAAAAATAACATCGAATCACTTTATATTCTTTAATTTTTAAACATATTTGTACAGAAAAGAGGAAAACATATTTAGGCCATATTAGGTACATACGTAACTAATCTGACCTAAACTGACGTTTCTTCTTAAAACCTTTACTATACCTATGTAAATATTTAAAAATATACATATATTTCTTTTAATATAATAATTGCTTTTTCTCTTTTGAATTGTCCGTTTTTACTTTTGGATTCAGTAAAAGAAGTTAGAATAAATTGCAAAACTTGGATAGATATCATGTAGAATCCGGTTATTTTATTATCAAATATCATTTTACGAAATAGTTTACATTATTTGGAATATTCGTGTTTTAGTTTTACTTATACGTATGTACATGAATTCAATGTTATTAACAAAAAATTAATCCTCTTTTTGATAACTGTAGTATTCTTCGCCTCCATCGATAATATTGAAATGAGCTCGAAATAGTTAAGAAGGAATAAATAAAGTCTGCAAGTAGCAGTATATGCAAAAATTATTCATTTATTTCGTCGTATCCGTGTGTTTGTTAGAAAAAATTACATGTGTCATAGTGTCATTACTACGGTATTTACTTAATAACTTTAAGGCCCCTGAGTAGTCGCTATTTTGAAATCGTGACGTCAGAAGCGAGAAATAACACGTTAATATATGTGTGTAAATGAACACAATTTGGATAAATTGAAACGATGAGATCGCTTTAAAACACTTATAAAAATGGAAAACTGCTCTTTTCTCCCTTGACAATCAATAAATGGTCCTAAAAAAACACGTAAAGTAGGCCTCTGTACGAACAGGAAACATATGATTTGTCAGCTATTGAAACGAATGGAAAATACGCTTTTACGTATAAAATTCCAAGATAAATTTAGTTCTAGTCCGTGTTTAGGATTTTCATAAGTATGAGACAAGTCTCATTTAGGGTAATAGTATAATATATCTCTCCCATTAATGCAAAATAATATAAAAAATTCGATGATTTACAAGATATTAATTATTTACGATTTTTCATGGGCGTTATATACCTCCTTTATAAACTCAAGCGTTCATGCATGCGCGCGCGCACACACACACACACAAACACAAAAGAGTATTACATTAAATCGTCAGCAAATCAGAAAATAAACGATGCGCAATACGCATGAACACGTACATATAAATAGTATTTGAAGATAATGAACGAATGACGGTGCGGAAGTAAAACTATTAAGGAGACCTAAAGACGATTAGTCATATCGGAAATAGCACTTACACACAGACGTATCATTGACACATTACTATATCGATATCTCACTCATGCATGCCACAATAAATTTTTGTATAATAATTATGTTTAGTTAGATCTAAGTTAGTTAGATCCAATTTAAAAAACTCTACGCTGTTTCTTCACGCAAACTATTAGTCTGTGGATTATTATTTCGTAAGTACAGCACACCATTTATATGAAGCAAATGTTGTCACAACGTGAAACGATGTGTTCTGGTGTGCCATGTTGAATTAAGCAATGGTAAACAAGAACTGAATTTCGTAATTTTTTGTCATTTTCAGCATAGACTTCACCTCACAGACACGTATTAATGCGTATACTTTAATTCTGGAAAAGGATTTTCAAATCAGTAAAAAAGGAGAAAGTAAATACAAAAATTATATGGTTTAGTCGCTAATGCAGACGACTTTAGAATCCTCTTCCCTTAAGTATCTGCACGTATTATTTGCCATCCCGTTGTCCATTTGAGTAATCAATTTTTACGTGTTTAGAGGTACGCCAGGAGGCAGTGCAGCAGGCCTTAGCGGCGATGCAAGGACGACCAAAACCATCCTTACCAATGCCATCTAAGAGAACTTCCGTGATGGCCAGAAGCCCCGATCGGGAGAGATGTAATAGCGGCGAGTCTAGTAGTGACGAGGATAGCGTCGTCACTGAGGAGAGTCCAGGCGCGGGTGGCCCAACCGGTAAAATTATTATTAATCATGTATAATGACAAAATAATAAAATAGGAGCAACGTTCTTATTGCGTGTACCATATATCCGATTCTATTCTAAATTAAATATATGAGGTAATAAATTGAGAATTAATTATTTATATAAATATTTGTCGGATAAGATCAATAAATGCAATGAAATAAATAATCAGTGTGTCGCAAATTTTATTCATCTTTTCTTCTGCATATATGTTAAAAGAAGAAAATTTATAAGAAAATGCATTGTATTGAGTTGGAGAAGTTCCACGTTATTTTATTACGAAACATTACGAAGAAACCTGCATACATGTAATCGCATAAAATAAATTCAATAATTGTGTGTACTCATTACTATTAACCTTGATAGGTACCGGTCTTTCGGATACCAGTAGTACCGGTTCCGCTCGCGACACTCCACCGCCGCCCAGACCACCGGCTAGAAGACCGCCTGGCGCCGACATCACTGACATTGTCGAATACACGCCGCATGCCTATTGCAATATCCAACCACCGGACGTTACTCACGTGACGAGTAGTACTCCGATCGGTCAGCAACAATCGGCAACGCGGCGACCTGGTGCCGACCGGGTGAACCGTTATGCGCACGTGGTCGAAGATCAAAATAGTACTGGCACCACAGGCCGCTGGAAAGTCTCTGCAAAGATCCAACAACTATTAAACACGTTGAAACGACCGAAACGTCGACCTCTACCAGAATTTTACGAAGACGACGATATTGAACTGGAGATCGCAGCGAATCCTAAAGATCCAAATGCTCCCAAACCCGAAGGTGGTTCCATGACATCGGCGGTAGGCGAAACGCTATCGGTGCCATCAGGTTTACCAAGATCTCTCGAAGCTGCTATTCAAAGGTAAAGTATCAATGAACTAAAACGCGTCGTATTTTGCCAACTACGAGCGAAAAGTATGCACACAATGAATGTTTCACAATTATTCAAAACCGATTTGATTTGTCTTGAAAATATGTTCTTAAACACAAAAATGTAAGAGACACATATTTTTTTATACGTATGGAATTTCATATTTAAGGGATTATACACCTCTTTAAAAAAAGAAACAATATTTATCTTTAAAATACTTTTAGATTTTGGTGTTTAACATATTTCAAGGAAAATAAAAAATCGGTTCCAAACAGTTGTGAAACGTCCCTTTTCAGATACATATAAAGCTTATAGAACATATGAAAACGTAAGAAAATATAAGTAGTAAATAGCTAATCACAGTAGAGGATGTAAGATTATTGCCTTACATTCTCTATTGTGATTGACCAATTTATTTACTGTTTACGTCTTACTGTCTTACGTTTTTTAAATATATTTTTTAAGTATATGTTTTTGGCTTAAGTAACATTTTTGACATTCAGGTATGGCTCTGCAACATATAAAGCGCCTGTGGCTACCGTCTTGGATCCTAATGGCAAGCTTTGCGTAACACTTACATATGGTAAACTATTCAGTCGTTCTCACAAGATTGCCTATACGCTTCTGAATAAGGCTTTAAGTCGCAGTGGAGATTGCTGTCTGAAACCTGGAGACAGGATCGCCCTAGTTTATCCGAACAATGATCCAATAAGCTTCATGTGCGCGTTTTATGGCTGTCTTCAAGCCGGTATCGTGCCAGTACCCATCGAAGTACCTCTGACTCGTCGTGATGCAGGTTCTCAACAGATTGGATTTCTCTTAGGAAGCTGTGGAATTCAGGTAAGCGGAGTACCATCTTCTTATCCACCAAACAACATTTCTTTCTATATTTGCATATTCAATTAGCCGTTCAGTCTTATAATTTGTATTCAATTTTGATATGATAACTCACTCGAATTAACAACGTATGTATATATCTTAATTTTCAGGTGGCATTGACTAGTGAAGCGTGTCTAAAAGGTTTGCCAAAGACGGCAGCTGGTGAAGTAATAGCCTTTAAGGGCTGGCCAAAACTGCATTGGTTTGTTACTGAGCATCTAGGTAAAATGCCCAAAGATTGGCTACCGCCACCACGGCTTACCGATGACACGCCCGCGTATATTGAATATACGACCGATAAAGATGGTTCCGTGATGGGTGTGACCATTACCAGGGCAGCAATGATGGCCCACTGTCGCGCTCTCACACAAGCTTGCGGTTACACCGAAGGCGAGAATGCTGTCTGCGTACTTGACTTTAAGCGGGAAGTCGGCCTCTGGCACAGTACTTTAACCAGTGTACTAAACGGCATGCACGTCATTTTTATCCCTTATGCCCTAATGAAGGTCAATCCTGCTAGCTGGATGCAGATGATTACGAAGCATCGTGCTAGCGTCGCCGTCGTAAAATCGCGAGATCTTCACTGGGGTCTGTTGGCAACTAAGGATCACAAGGACATCTCTCTGGCATCATTGCGGTTACTGCTCGTTGCAGATGGCGCAAATCCGTGGTCTCTTTCATCCTGCGATCAATTTCTCTCAGTGTTCCAATCAAAAGGACTTAGACCGGATGCTGTCTGTCCTTGCGCTTCTTCAAGCGAGGCCCTCACAGTGTCAGTACGAAGGCCAGGACGCGCAGGAGTAAATGCGACTGGTCGTGGGGTTCTTTCTATGTCCGGTCTAAGCTACGGAGTTGTTAGAGTAGATCAGGAGAATTCTCTTACATCATTAACATTACAAGATTGTGGACAAGTCATGCCTGGAAGTAAGTCTCTTTGCAAATTGATTGTTTTTTTTACATTATGACGCATCTTAATGACATATATTTATATTTTTTACAGGTATAGTAGTCGTTATTAAAATGGAAGGGCAGCCACTTATTTGTAAGACGGACGAAGTAGGTGAAATTTGCGTACACAGTGCAGCCACCGGTAGTCAATATTGGGGCTTGCAAGGTCTTACCAACAATACATTCAAGATATTGCCCTTACAAGTCGATGGTACTGCTTTGAGTGATGTAGAATATACGCGTTCTGGTTTGCTGGGTTTTCTTGGTCCTGGAGGACTTGTATTTGTTTGTGGATCACGGGACGGTCTCATGACGGTGACTGGCAGGAAACACAATGCCGATGACATTATTGCCACTGTATTAGCGGTAGAACCAATGAAATTTATCTATCGCGGTAGAATCGCCGTTTTCAGTGTGAGAGTCCTTAGAGACGAAAGGATATGTGTCGTAGCCGAACAACGGCCTGATTGTAGTGAGGAAGAGGTACGTTCTAGAATTAAATATTATTTAAATAAAAAGAGGACAAAATTTTTATTTAAAAAAGATAGAATAAATCGAGCATTAAAATTTTTCTCATCATTTTATATAGAGTTTCCAGTGGATGTCTCGAGTATTACAAGCGGTCGACTCGATTCATGCAGTAGGAATATATTGTCTTGCTTTGGTACCACCTAATTATTTACCCAAAACGCCATTGGGTGGTATTCATCTTTCGGAAACGAAACGCCGCTTCCTCGAGGGTACTCTCCATCCGGCTAATGTGCTCCTCTGCCCTCACACATGTGTTACTAATTTACCAAAACCGCGCGAAATCCATTCAGGTAAGTGAAGCAAAATTTATCGGCAGATATTGCATTGATAAATTTCAAGACTAATAGATAACGATTTATACCTAAATGAGAAAAACCATGTAAACCTTTTTTTTTTAATGCCAGAAGTTTTCTTATATACAGACAAAAGAGAACTTTATAAAGAATGTAGATATTGACGTAAGATATGTATAAAGAGAACAGATAAATTATATTTTAATTTAAAAAATCAAACAATTAGTTGATACTTACAATTAGTATTAAATCTCTGTTTGATATAGATACGAGTTAGAATAATCTGATGATTTTTGAAAATTATATTATGTATATAAACTCTGTTAAAAGTGATAAGCGAAAAGGAAGATAAATAAGAAAAGAGAAAATATACGTGCGTGCGTGTGTACGTGTGCATGTGTGTGTGTGAAAGTGAAGGAGGATAACAAGAAGCAAAAAATATATTGATAATTACGAATTTTATTTTTTTTTTTTAGAATTCTATTTGTATATCACGACAAGAGAGACTTCGTATATCTATATGAAATTTTTGGTAGGCTTCAGGAATCTGGCACACATTTGCATGATGTAATGTGTTTATACATATATATTGATGTATCAAAGTAAACATGTAAGAATCACGGTAAAATTTGTCTATTAATCGTCTTATACAATTTTTTTAATAGTCGGCAAGAATAACTGTAGAGATCTCTATCCGAAATGAATTTTTATTGTTCCAAATTATAGCTAAAATATTACGAAAATAGCAGTGTAATTGCAATATTCGTAATCAAAGGAATTATACTCGCATCTTACTAAGAGTGATTTTTTGGAAAAAAAAAAACATTAGAAAAAACAAGATAATCAATAGGTTCATATGAATAAATCCAAAAGAAATAATAAAATGCCAATATAAGCCAACACAAGTTATTAATGTGTATTTTTATATATAAAATTTTTATTCAAAATGAGTAATAAGACATAGACGTATACGTTTCGACCCTCGTTCGGGTCCTCTTTAGTACAAAGAAAAATGATTAAATATAAAAGTTATATATGTAAAGGTAGCGCATACAAAATATAAATTATTTGAGTGTAAAGTACAAAATATCGTGGTGGTAATGTCCGAATTCAAGTCAAATCTTGTGGTCATCAAATTAATAAGTTTACTAAAAAGTTGGATTTTGCAACAAAACATTGTTTCTACGAACAAACGAAATAAAATATATAATTCAACTTGATTATATTTACTCCGCAAGTAAAAAGCAGATCATTTTATTTATTATAATATTTTTAAAAGTAAAATTATAAAATATGACTTTTCAGGCTTTATTGCTTCGAAAACATGAACAAAAAAAAACATTTTATAGCTATACATTCTTCTACAAGAATATAGTAGAGTACTAATATATAATATATATATATATATATGCAAAACAATTTCCGATAAATCAGCTTTTGCATTTAGTACGTTTACTTTGTGCCGCTCCTCAGCGCGCCAAATTTAGACGATATAATTCGTTAATTTTAAACGCTTATAATTCAAAAATTATTATAGCCTCAATATTTTAGTATTAGAATTTTCGTCTCAAAATGATCTCAAGAATCTCCCTTTAAGCGTCGTTCGTCTCTTTTTCCGGATATCCTGTATATTTACATCGTAAATAAAGTGTAAATAAATTATCTTGTCACTCCTGTTGACTTTTAATTAAATAAATATTTGAATAATTTAAATATTGGCTTTAAATATCTCAGAAAAGTGAATTTTTTAATAATTAAATACAAAATGTGCATCTTTTTGAGATATAGAATACATAACAATATAGTGTTATATCTTCTTAGGAAATTACTTTGAATTCATCTATTCCAAAAGATTGAGATTAGAACTACGAATTTATTTATTCCAAAATATTAAGATTAGAACACACAGTTATATATTTTGTTTTATTAATAAGTCTTATAGTTAATTATATATGCTTAGCATGTTATTTTCCATTTAGTTATTTTCTTTCTTTTGGCTGAGTTCTGAATATCTCTTATTGTTTCTTAATTAAGTATCTTAATTAAGTGCAATCATATATTACATATATATACACACACACAATTGATTTTAACGATTAGCAAAAGGTTTTGCTTTGTACTGAACTATTTTATTACTGAAGACACATATTTTTTTACTTTTTTGTATTCAGTGTTTTTCTGTATTTTTTTTTTAATTTCACGTCGGTATTTTAATATAGTAGGAAAATAACGTATTTATAACGTAATTTGTATAACGTAATTAATCTGGGATCTGTGTATAATTAATTTGGACTGTTTTATACCAAGAAAGATATTCAAAAGAAAGATATTTTAAAATTCAAGCATCCATAGATCCAAAGATTTGTGAATGCATGTTAAAGCATTGACCTGTGGAGCAGAAGACCCATGAACGCTTGTATTGTTGGTTCTGATGATGAAAATCAGATTGTGTGCTCTAGCTTTGATTTTTCCGGCCTCAGTCAGGAGAGAGTATGTGAGCTACTCATTATTGGGTTGAGTGTTTGTGTTGGTTTACTAACGGAATGGTGCGGGGGCGTGTAGCGGGGGATTCTGTTGCAGATGTTGGACCAGCCAGTGTTATGGTAGGAAATATTGTCCAAGGCAATCGATTGGCTTCTGCCCAGGGACGAGATATGGGTGTCCTAGACGAGGATAGTGATAATGCTAAAAAGGTTCGTAAGGTCAATGAAATTCAATAAAAGCCCATATATGTAAACTGAAAAAGTGACTTCAATATTTATTCGTTATATTATATATATATATATATATATGTATAGAATATATTCATGTTTTAGTACCAATTCATTTCTGAAATTCTACGGTGGCGCGCTGTCAGTACTTCAGATCATGTGATATTTACGTCGTTAAACGCGAAAGGCACCGTGGCTACCTCATTATCCTGCTCGCAATTGCATAAAAAAGCTGAGAGGATCGGGAATTTACTCTTGGATCGAGGAAGGATTAACACTGGAGACCATGTAGCACTCATTTTCCCACCTGGTACTGATCTAATATGCGCGTTTTACGGTTGTTTATATGTTGGCGCTGTGCCGGTAACCATTAGACCACCTCATCCTCAAAATCTTCAAACGACCTTGCCGACTGTTCGCATGATCGTGGACGTCAGTAAATCTGTTCTCGTATTGACTAACCAGAATCTACTTAAATTATTGAAGACAAAGGTAATCATAAATGTTTGATCATAATATTCATTAGAATGTGATGAGGTATACATTTTGATTGATCGGTGTTGTTGCTTTGCAGGAAGCAAACAATGTGGTCGACGTGAAGAGTTGGCCAATGATTTTAGATATGGACGACATGCCAAAGAAGAAGCTACCGGTAATGTATCGAGCACCTACCGCGGAAATGCTGGCCTATCTCGACTTCAGTGTTTCGACAACGGGTATGCTCGCTGGCATCAAGATGTCTCATGCAGCAGTTACTTCGTTGTGCCGTGCCATGAAGCTAGCATGTGAACTCTATCCTTCCAGACACATCGCTCTCTGTCTGGATCCATACTCGGGTCTTGGTTTTGCCTTATGGTGTCTCAGCAGTATATACAGTGGACATCATTCTATACTTATACCACCATCCGAGGCAAGTACCTCAATTCTTATGCTTATTAAAAAGATTTAACAATAATAAATGAAAATCAATTAATGAAGATATTTAATTTGATTTAATTAAAAATTAAAGGACTCTCTCGATATATCAAATACATTAAGAAGGAATAAAGTCTAATAAGAGTTACGCATCAGTATTAGTAACTTTTAAATTTAAAAATGTTCTAGCGTTTTGTATACTTATTAATATATATGTGTTAGTTTTGAAGATTTTTTTTGTTAATATTGATGCATGACTCTTATTAATCTTTATTTTCTTCTTAATACATTTTAATTTGATTATTTTGTTATTACCAGGTGGAAGCCAATCCTGCACTTTGGTTATCAGCAGTTAGCCAATCTAGAGTAAGAGATACGTTTTGCTCATACGGCGTTATGGAACTGTGCACGAAGGGACTCGGTTCCTCGGTACACACACTCAAGGCGCGAGGCGTCAGTCTGGCATGTGTGAGAACATGTGTCGTTGTCGCCGAGGAGAGACCACGAATAGCGTTAACAACGAGTTTTAGTAAGCTATTCTCTGCACTCGGTCTGAGTCCGCGCGCGGTCTCCACTTCATTCGGTTGTAGAGTAAACACTGCCATTTGCTTACAGGTAAAATTAATTGGCCAGATTAAGCATTTTTATGGATCCTGGAAGACCTATTTTTATATATTATTACTTTCTTGGTTCTGTTTTTCACAGGGAGCATCCAGTCCGGAGCCCTCAACAGTCTATGTAGATCTTCGTGCATTACGTAATGACCGAGTGTCTTTGGTGGAACGCGGCAGTCCGCATTCTTTGTGTTTGATGGAATCGGGCAAATTACTGCCTGGGGTAAAAGTAATCATCGCGAATCCCGAAACCAAAGGTCAATGTGGTGACTCGCACCTAGGCGAAATCTGGGTACAGTCATCACATAACGCGAGTGGTTACTTTACAATTTACGGTGATGAGAGCGATTACGCTGATCATTTTAACGCGCGACTAGTTACTGGCAATACGAGCGAAGTCTATGCAAGGACTGGCTATCTTGGTTTTTTGAGAAGGACCGAGAGCATTCAGCAGTCGGTAATTAGCGATGTACCCGGTGATACTAATGTACCCGAGGCTGATCTCGTTCCAAACGATCCAGAACTTCATGATGCTGTATTCGTCGTCGGCGCTCTCGACGAGGCCATTCTACTACGAGGTATGCGCTATCATCCAATAGACATCGAAAATAGTGTCATGCGGTGTCACAAGAAAATTGCAGAATGGTAAGTTCTTTTGAGAAATCTAACGCAATTCATATATTTCTTAATTTTTTGGAAATTTATAATACTAGCTATATACTGTTGCGAATCTATATTCTCTTATTTTCAATTTTTGTTTTGGTAATTCGCTACTATAATAATCTGTTATATTATCATATTCTTTTTCAGCGCTGTGTTCACATGGACCAACTTGCTAGTGGTAGTGGTAGAATTGGACGGTAGCGAAAGCGAGGCCCTCGATCTTGTAGCTTTGGTGACGAGTGCTGTGCTCGAAGAACACCATTTGGTAGTTGGCGTAGTAGTTGTAGTGGACCCCGGTGTGGTACCTATTAATTCACGCGGTGAGAAACAACGGATGCATTTGCGTGATGGCTTTCTCGCGGACCAGCTCGATCCTATCTATGTGGCGTACAATATGTAAATGGGTGTGCGAGAAAGAATTCTCACCCTCTACGTATTCCGCCCTTCTTTCCGCCAATAATTCTTATCTGATATATTGAGACTGCAGTGGAACTTCATTCACGGGGATGATTTGCTCTAATAATGACGGAATAAGCAACTTTAGTCAGAATTTTAACTCTCACTTTATTCGATTATAATAATTTACAAAAAGTTTGTTTTTTATTACTTTGAACTAGACAAGATGTTTTTATAGATTTTTGGTTGCTGAAAATACTACGAGCCAAAATACACCTCGCACGCTTTTTTTGAAAAAATGACTATCAAATTACTCCATTTTGAAATTACTCCATTATGTTGTAGTTTTTATGATTCTGAGTAAATATCTCCATTGGCACACTTACATAAAATCAAGAGATAATGAAATATAGAGCTCATGAATATAGAATCTGAGTATCTACTTTATTTATCTCTTTGAGATTTGATGTTCTCTTTTATATAATAAATCACATACGCATATCTTTCTGAATGTTGAATGCTGCATCCACGCGCGTGCGTATGGCGGATGTGCATGCACGTGCATATGATTATGTAGAGTATTTTTGTTTGTGTATTGATGCTTTTATAAGTGTGAATGTGTTCATAAAGTTTGATACTTTGTGTGTTTGTATCAAGTTGAGCCTAATTTTCATACATTAAGAAACTTATAAATTATAAAGTTTGTAAACACAAAAAATGTTTGTTATATACAAAAGTTGCATGACTTCGAAGGAATTACTACATAGTATAAAATTGTTTTATAAGCAGAAGATATATAAAAAATGTTGAAGTCAACGTTTTTTTTAAATAAGAACTGGACTCATATGTATAAGTAAACTTTTTTCTATAAAGAGAATATTATTATGTGCTTAATTGTGAAAACGTGATTTGTGTTGTGACTTCTATTTCTAAAAATAGACGAAATTGTTTTATATTCAAAAAATAGACGAAAATTAAAATTATCTTGAAATTGTATACGTAAAAGCGTATTTTTTATTCGTTTTGACAGCTGTCAAGTTAATTACATTCCTACCCGAACAGAGGCTCACTTTACGTGCCTTTTAAGACCATTTACTGGCTGTCGGGGGAGAAAAGGATAGTTTTCTTCTATTTTTACAAGCGTTTTAAAAAATAATCTCGTCATTTAGATTTATCCAAATTGTCTTCATTTACAAATGGCACATAACATAAATTAACGTGTCATTTCTCACTTTTAATGTCACAATTCCAACATGGCCACAGTGACTACTCAGGAGCCTTATAACAACGCTATTTAAGATTACATTAACATTATTATCTAATGCGTCACTTAAATTCCTGCAACTTTTGTGTAGAACATTTTTTAAGATGTACATTTTTCGAAAAACATAAGCCTGATACAATCACAGTAAAATACACTGTGTATATGTATCAATAGCTACAAACTAGAAATGATAAATGTATATATATGTATATGAGTTTGCCATAGGCGATGAAGGAGGCTGAATAATATTATCGGATTTGTGTCTAAATGATGGAATCTTCCTTATATATATTCTTATATTTTTTTTATATAATGAATCATTTGCAAACGTTAATTTCAAGCTAAACTGATGAGAAAGTATTGAAAATTGTAATCAAAGATCAGACTTTGACGAAATTGTGCTACTTTTAATCTGATTTTCAAAATTTTGAAATAAACGTTTGTATGTACATGATTCAGCATATCAAAAAATATGAGGAAAGAAAACATGCATAAAGAAGATGTCTTCGTTTAGGCACAAAGTGCTCCAGTAATTTTATCCGTCTTCCTTTATTATCTTAGAAAAACTTTACGAGGTGTGTACAAAAAGTTTGTGCACTGTATTTTGTTCTGCCGACGTGACAACGCTCTAAGCTTTTACAGTGGTGCAACGTCTCTGGGGAAACCTCGCGTGTCTTCAGTAAAAGTTTGATCACATTCGAGTGAAATCTCTAATTTTATTGGAAACAAATTTTTAGAACTTAATTATCTTGTTGAGTCTGAGTTTAATTAATTTTTTATTACTCCGTAATTTGGATTATTATACAAGGATTGTCTAATCTAACATAAAAGACTAAGCTTATTTTTGGGCTATATTATTCTTTTGGCTGAGAGGACTTATTGCTCTATGAGGTCCTCTCCCTGAAGGCCCCTATCTGCAAGGTTAATGGATTTCACACTCGAATCCTTTGAGCTTGAAAAAGAAGAAGAACAAGAAGAGTGGAGATCTTTGCTTTTCGTCTCTGTTTTTATTAACGTATTTTTAGTCGTGTCGGCGGAATGGAGCGAGACGTTTTAACCGAACAAAGAACCAACATCAAATTTCTCGTGAAAATTGGCAAAAACAGAAAATTTTTTTAATGTTGGAAATGGTGTACAATGGGTCTGTCATGAAGCGTAGAATTGTGTAAACGGGCGAACCTGTTAAGGAGTGCGTCGATAACAATACATGAGCGGGGCGCCCTTCAATATCACGTGTTGATGAGAACATTTAACGTGTTCACGATTTGGTAAAGAAAAACCGAATTACCACTAAAATGATTGCAGAAAAGCTTGGAATAAGTAACGGTAGTGTTCAGACAATTTAAAAAGAAGATTTTAACATGCGTAAGCTATGTGCAAAATTAGTCTGCCGAAAGTTCCGAAAGTTTCATTACGCGCGAGGTTTTGATAAAAAACAATATCATTATCATGGACCACCCTCCCTATTCACTTGATATAGTACCTTGTAACTTCTACCTGTTCTCTAAAGTAAAAAATATCATGCGGGGTGAATATTTTGTAAATGCTGATACCATAAAATGAGAAATGACGAAGCTTCTAAAGGAACTGACAAAGGAAGACATGCAGCACTGCTTTCAAGAATGGAAGAAGCATTGGATCAAGTGCATTCTGTTCAGGGGGAGAGTACTTCGAGGATGACAACATCCCCGTTACAGAATCATTTAATTTGGATTTTTGGTGAACCAAATACACGAACTTTTTGTACACATCTTGTATATTTAAATTCTTCATAACATAATAAATAGCAAGATATTAAAAATAAAAAATGAATTTTATAGGGCATGATCAATATATTTGTGATTTCTGATTAAAATTTTTAAGTAAATAATGTTAAACTTTTTTTTACAAAAAGTCAAATATTGCAAAAAAAATGATTTTTTTTATATTAAACGTCAATTTTTGAAACCTAACTGCAGATTTGGCTTGCAACATCGTTTTCAGCATCCAATCTTCTTAGCTGTTAGTTCCTGTCTCTATTATCGGAGATGCCATGAAAGATCGTCGATCTTGAATAAATTTGTATCATTACTAAAAGGGTCGAGGGCCCGGAAGCAATCAAAGAGCGTTAACATTTTCGACAATTAATATAAATTTGTGATTATTAACATAAATATTTATTTAACTAATATGTTAAATTCGCGATTTTTTATTATTATATAAATGCTTCATAAAAAAGTATGCATATACTTGTAATGTTATAATTTCATTTACAGGATGAGGCAGAAGTATCGAAATCCCTGAATTTCTTGGAAAATATAAGTTTTACGGAAAAGTGTTTTTCAGATAAAAGTTACAGAACATCTTTTTATTGATTTTATCAGTTTGACTTTGGGTCGCCAAGATTAAACCAAGGTCAATATTTTACAAAACGAGGACCGATCCACACCTTAAATATGGTTTGGATTAGATTAGTTTTTTTATAACGGAACTTTCTCTTACAAGCTTACTTGTTAAACCTGTTCTGTTAGGAGTTTGATTTAGTTTTGAAGGTTTTGCAAGAAATACAATTATGTTTCGACTTTGAACATGCATGCTGTCTAGGGCTGCGTACCATTTAATGCTCACAACGCTCGTGGAATTATTTTATCCTTGTTGTTTATCAAATGTCAAACAAAGAAAAAAGATACTCCTGTAAGTGGAATGCAGCCTAGGTAACATTTGTCATGTCCAGTACAATGAAAAGGATTGGTAATGGCATCGTTCTTCACGTATTCTCAGGCCCATCATGCCCATCACTGTTATTGGTGTATTCTTTTTAGATCATTCAATCAGAATTTTAGATCTAAAAAAATATATCAATAGCAGCAAGCTTTTACTCAACTGTTGAGTTCGCTGAACGCAGCCATTTATTAGCTGTTACGCTAACTTCCGCACGGCACGCATTGCCATGTCCTATGTGTATGCGTGATTCAGTGATTCTTATCTCGTCGATGTTCGAAGTAATTTTTACTAAAAAAAAAACCTAGTATTATTTATACGAGACTTTTATGGAGCGATTCCTGCTCTCATCCTGTTACTTGTGATTTTTTCAAATTACTAAAAAATCATTATTAATTGTAAGCATCTTCAAGTTTAAATATCTAACTTTATTTAATTTTCTATCTTTGTAATTTCTCTTTTTCAAAAGATAAATATATTAATTTTTGTGATATCAATTTCAAAAGAAAAAAAACATGATGGAAGAAATATAGATGTTCTTTTGCGCATTTTAATCATAAGATGAGTGGTATCTAAAAATCGCCATGTTGCCGCGGTTATTAGAAGTTGGCTTTATATTAGTATTTTACGTACTTATAATATTATAAATTTGATTTTATTTTATACAATAATAAAAATTAAATATGAAACATGTATGCATATGATGTGTATTTATTTTTTAATATCAAAGAATAAGTATGATTCTTATTAATGAAAATAATCATATTATTATCTTTAGAAATAATAATTAATAAATAGTAATAATAATAAATAAAAATTAATAATTAACATTATCAATAATTTATTTATTTATGTATTATATATTTTATACACACCATTTTTAACATCGATATTGTTTGTTTCACAAGTTTCTTGCCATTTTATTATTAACATCTGCTCCTTTGGAAATAAAAAAAATTACTATTCTTTTTTTTTTTTTTTTATGGAAACTGTTCATGTTTTTACTTCATATGTACTCATTTTCGCGGTATGTCACTGTGTCACTTCAAAGTTACCGCGATGCAAATGTTTAAAATAACTGCAACTGGTTTTGCACAGAACAGTACAAAATTCGTCTCGAAAACGAGCACACCTTTATTTCTTCCACCATAGAAGAAAATACTTAAATATTTTGACAACTTTCTAAGAAACACAAATGGACAAAATACAACTTTTTGAAAATTTTTATTGTCCAATTTTATTTTCAAGCTCCTGTTCTTTTCTTATTATAAATTTTCAAACCATAAGATAAAAAAGAATTTGTACTATATTGTTAGATTATCAAAAAATACATATTCAGGAAAATAAAAATGTTTTTTAATGATCTTAATTATACTTAAAATTTTATTTAAAAATGTTTTGGTCCTTCGACTGGATTATAGTAAGGACATTATTTTAAAGTTTGAAATCTGGAATTTAAATTTGATTATCATCTCTATAATTCCGCAAACTTTTAACTTTTATAAATCCCTTTTCACAAATTCTTACTCTATGGAATATACATATATATCCGTTTTAATCAGTTACCTGCACCTTAGATTTGTTATTGGTAGAATAAGTAAAAAATTAAAGTAAACCATAAATAAAAATATCGTCATAGATGGAGTTCCATTGTATGTATTAGGGAATGTTAATGCATTCCAGCAAGTACTACTACTGGCAAAAATGTATATACATATAATATAAAGTTCAAACACTTTTAAAATCCGACTGCCGCAAATCCTTGGAACTGGTTAGATCAGTATTACACACGTGCGCACACACACACACACACACACATACACACAATATATATTATTTTAAAAATAATTAATGATAAATCATACAATCAATGATTAACAAAATTAGTAAATAAAAATTTACAGCTCATTAATGCTCCAGTATCCAACAAAATTTTATATCGAGAAATATGAATATTGCATCTTTCAATAGTCGACAATTTTGCGATCCATTTCTATAATGTTAAAATTGCATAATATCGCATTTAATTTCGACATTCAGTCTATATTTGTGATAAAGGATGCATTAAGCAACACGCACATAAAATCGAAGTTTTGTACATTTCGACAAAATCTTTATATTATAGTATGCGCAAACATATTTGTACTTGAGGTACTTTTACATTAGTTTATAATTTTGCTGTGAGAAGCAGCCTCTCTCGTTGATAGGAGCAACGAAAGATTTTGTTGCAAAGACGATTTGACAATATTCGTTTACAATCATTTTTTATTATTGTTAGTCGTACATATTTTTAGGATTGAGTAGCAGTCGAATTTGATAATTATTCGGAATTTATTCCGAATCAGTCGAATATTCTCTCAATTTCATTTGCACAAATGAATATAATTATAGAACAAGCTCAAACTGTCATATAAGAATGTAGATACTTTTCGTATTATCGTTTTAGGACTATCATTTATTTTTTTTAATCGTTTATACTTATATGGGAAAATCGGAAATTTTAACCTGATAGCATGGCCTATATTTAAACATAAAAACAAGAATAGAGACGATTTTGATCTTTAATCTAAAAAAGAATAAAAATCCAATGAAAATTTAACACAAGAAAAACTAGATATTAATATTTCATACAAAATATATTTGAACAGTCTTTTATATCATACATATACAGACTTGTCAAACACTCGGAAGCTGCGCACAATCAGGAATACAGAACAAGGAATAAAATAAGAAATTTAATCCATCAGAAACTGTGTATTCCACAGTATATGATTTCTAATACATATATTGAAATCCTTGTTCTCTGTTCCCTGTTTCCTATATCTTTGATTTTACGCAGCCCTTAAAACAAGACTAATGGAAAGGACATTTCTCTGTTTCTTTTTTGATTGAATATTATCAGTAAAAGTAAAACGTCAAGTCCAGAAGTCAATCACAATTGATTTCTGTTACTTAACTTTCTTTACTCACGGATCTTTTCTCACGAATATGTGCATATGAGGACAGTTGTCTTAACATGCTTTTTCATACCTTCTCCAATACGCGTGCAACTTCGAATGTTAAGGTATTTGTGTACGCACAGTTATTGACAATCTTTTAATGTATTTGAATATATCATTGAGATCATTATGAGACGTCATGATTACATAATTATATATATATTTAGAAGATTGTCATTAACTGCGAATATTGCCTTGGAAAAACATTTTTTTATTACCGTTACCATTTCTTTATATAAATATTCATGCATTTTTTTTTTATTAATAATTGTGTTTATTGTATTTCTCCTTTTCAATCCTTCACATGACAGAATTTAAGTAAACTGCATAACACCAATGACCTCATTGACTTTAACATATATTGTCGAAGTTATGACCCTGAGTGAAGGTACAAGTTTTAACCATCGCTTGTTTTTATTAAAACGTTATTAACAGAAGGATTTAAAGATGTGTTTAACTTGCTTGCCACGTTTTACATGGGAAGTTGTAAATCCATGTAGAACTTTGTTTTGCATTATAAAATGTATACAAGGACATGAATCAGTGATGCCCATTGGTGTCCGGGCATGCTGCGTTCGATTTAGCTCGGCTTAACGAGCGAGACAGTGAGAGAGTCTATCGTTCTCGTTTTCGACATCCTTTTTCACGCGTCGAACGCGAAAGAAACAGTGAGAAAGTTTGTTCTTCTCATCTTCCGCGCATCGAGAGCGAACGAGACAGCGAGAGAACCTGTGTTTATCGCTCTGCTCGCTCTATATTAAAATAAACAACATAATATCTTTTTATTGCAATTTGTTATACAGGGTATTTGAAAAGTAATGAAAAATTTTGTCGCATAGAGGTAGAATGGATTAAACTGAGAAGAAAAGTCCTCTACCATTTTACAATTTTCGTAATAATTAACGAGATATTAATTTGTAAAAATATCCAAATTCGCCCGGCCAAATGCAAACGCGCGGTTGAATACGACCGCCCAACGAGGCGCAAATCTCGTTAACTATTGCGAAAATTGTGAAATGGTGCAAAACTTTTCTTCTCAGTTTAGTCTATTCTACTCCTATGCGATAAAATTTTTCATTACTTCTCAAACACCCTGTATATTTATTATTCATAAGTCAATATATTCATCCGATCTTATATATTCAACATCACCTTACACATATCTTAAAATATAATGAAAGGTCATAAGGAATGTCTGTGTGAAATAAACTTTATGTTATTTAAATATAAGATCAGTCTATGGATATCGATTACAGTTATATAAAAATTCTTCCCGTTAATATATTATAATAAAATCTCGCCTGCAACTCAAAAGTGATTCATCTCCAATGTTTTAAATTTTGTTAAATTTTGAATATACATAGTATATATTCAAAATCTTTTATTATATCGCATTTTATTTTTTACCAATTAACAGTAACAAAAGTCATGTCACTGCATAATAGTTCACAAGATATATCAGTAATCGATTAGGACAAACAATATATTCTTATATAATCATCGCGATTATTCGTATACTTTTAAACCAACAATTGTAAATTGAAAAATAATGATTTGTCAGTTGCAAAGTTAGGAAGTAACGCATTACATGTAACGTTACTTTTTTTTGTTACTTTTTTTATAATCATTACTTAACAATCGTTACTTTTTTTTATCTGTAACGTTAATAATAACGGTTCAGTTGTTACTTTAATTGTTGCTTTAGTTTTTATTGGATGTTTTGGATTGGATATTTTGATATTGCTGCCACTGAAAGATGCCTCACTTTAGTGAAACATAATGAAAAAAACGATTGACTACTGCAGAATTAGATGGTAAAATATGGCATTTTTAATTGGATGTTGCAACCAATTAAAAATGCCATGCCATATTCAACCAATCTTTTCTTTCAGTATAGAAGTGTACTTCTATAGTTACCCAAGTGTGTCGTTGTTATAACTGAGCGAAACACTTGAATTTTTTTAATGTTTGTGATCTTTTCCAAGTACGCAAATATGTAAATATAATTTAACATTGTTTAATAAAAGATTATTATATAAATGCAGCTATAAAATGTTTATTTTCTCATTTTTATTTCTTAAAAATTTTTCTAAAAAAATTTTCTAAAGATCACTGTAGGTCATGACCTTGACATATGTCCTTGATATATGTCAAAGTCAAGATTATCGAAAATGGATCCGTTATTTTCAGCATTTACCGATTTCATGTGTTTGTACATAATATAATATTTATATATTATACGTATTTTATATATGTACATATATATAATATATAAATATTTTATACGAGTAAATTTAACATTTATGTATTATGTTTCAAAAACATTAAAAATTCGAAATTGTTATCGGATAAATTATTTTGTCGCGGCGTTAAAATTTATTGCTCTGCACTAATGATATGTTTAACAGGCATATGATTGTGCTCAGTAAAAATGTATTATATATATTTCATATAAATATGTTTTGATTAGATAATTATTATTGGTATTTATGTATTTGTACTTAGATACTGCACAATACTATGTTTCTAAAGCTGCGTTCAGAAACGTTACCCAAGTGTCTCGGTGTATCGTTTTATCCTTTTTGTCCACCCAATATTAAATAATTAATGATAAGATGATACACGGGAACATCCGGGTAAGGCCTTTCACACAACGAAATATTAGGAATAGAAATTAATATTAAATTCAACCTATCAGATATCAGTTACACTGGAATATATGGTTTTTAATAAATTGAAATCTTAATATTTATTCCTGTTCCTAATATTTGTGCGCAAACCCTAACGTTTTCGAATACAATCTAATAATTTTTAGCAGTGGAGCCATCATAGGGCGGAGTGGGAAACTCACTATATATATCCAAATCAAGATTTCACGAAGGTTTATATTTTTTCACGCGAAAATATACGTTTTATTACTGTTCAAAATATCAGAAAAAATTTAATGTTTTAAATACTAATAACTTTTTGATAAAAAGACAAAGATCGACACTTAAAATCTTTTGAAGATTATTCAGGGTCATGGTTTTGACAACATATGTCAAGGTCATTGAAATCGGTAAAATCATCGACGTATTCAATTTTAATAAATTTAATAAACTAGAAGAAGAAAGCCAATTATGGTCAAAGCTGGATCACAGTGCTTATTATAATTTTGTGAATTTTATATACTGCGTATGTAGTTCCCCCATAAATTAATAAATTTAATTAGTAGTTCATATGAAAGAAATAAGATATGGAAAAAAGCTTAATTCTGCATCAATATATTTAAGAAAATTTGACGTTCTCTGAGATCTGTGAGCTATTACATTTACTTGTGAAAACGCTTGAAAATTGAACATTCACGACCAATTATAAAGTACTTATTGGAAACAATTTGTCAATGCAATACACACATAAAGTAATGATTTATAAACGCTTGGGAATACGATGATTAATTTTTCTGGACTCTCGATGTACACAGGCAGCTTTTTGTAAATACGAAATATGAGAGAGTCTTGCGTTATATGAAGTAGAATAATTACAGTGAGAATATCTTCCTACATACTATCCAATGTAACCAGTCGTTCATTGACTTTTTCTCCTTGTTTTTTCTTATTTCTATTCTTTTCGATGTTAAGGCTCCTGAGTAAGTACTCAACTAAAAACTCCGCGTTGATGATGGAGACACCGGAAGCAATTGCCGGCCTGACGTAACCGATGGCCCCACACACACGAAAACCAGCCCATGTCCGTGCGCTTGCCTTTGGTCCGAATTTTTCTTTTGTTTCAACAATTATCAAACTATGTTTCCTTGTTCGAACAGAGTCTCACTTTACATTCCTTTTAAGACCATTTATTGACTGTCAAGGGAGAAAAGGATAGTTTTCTTTCATTTTTACAAATGTTTTAAAGTGATTTCATCGTTTTGATTTATCCAAATTGTATTTATTTACAAATGGCACCTAACATAAATTAACGTGTCATTTCTCGCTTCTGATGATTCCAACATAGCCGTGGCGACTACTCAGGAGCCTTAAGCGATCATGCCATATTTTACTTGTCTTACATTATTCCCGTATTTTTAATGTGCCCGATGGATATAAAAATTTGTAATTGGACTACAAATTTTATTTATTCAAAATTTTCATATTAAAAAAATGTAATCACATATTTATTCAAAATTTTGAGTTTTTAAAAATATTTATAAGAAAATTGTGATTATTTAACGAGAATTTATATTCATTCAAAATATTCAAACAAAATATAAACTGATAAAGAAAGTTTCAATAAGCAATTGTTACTTCTTAATTATAATCGACACTTTAATAATTTTAAATAAAAAAATAATTTTTATTTATTTTTATTGTTGTAATATTCAGATTCGATGAGAGAGGAAAACAGAAGTTTTGAAAATTATTTTTGAAAACATATTTTTCATTTATAAGTATCTAATTGATATGACATAATTTTACATAAGTCTTTATTTGAGATAACATAATTTTATGTAACAAGTTTTTATGTGAGATAACGTATTATTTTTATCTTCAATTTATTTAGCTAGATATATACCATGCTGAATCACTAATGTATTATCATCTGGTATTACTGATGGATAATTCCTCTATCGCTTTCATCGTTTTTCAGATTTCTGTTTTCTGTTGCAGATTTGCAAGCTATGTACAAGTAGTACAGAGTAGAAATAAATATGGAAACAAAAATATTCGTAATCATATTTAAAATATATTCATTCTCACACAAATGAAATAAAAAAATATTTATTCATTTCGTGTGTAAAGGAGTTAATTATTTTTTCTAATTTTATTTTATTTTAGACTTAAAAATAAGCTTTAAGCGTTTAAATTTGTAACCATTAGAGAATATTCGATTAGTTGGAACTGACGTCAAAGGTGCTATAGTGATTGAAAGCGCAAGAAGTAACAAAAGCGCGCGAGAGTTCGCATCAATAAAGATGCGAAGGGATCGATTGTTGTTAGTAGGAGAAGAAGACGTTCATACACGAAATAGTAGTAGTAGCCATGTTATGAGAGAAATAATAGAGAGCACGTGTATCAGAGTATTTCACGCATATATAAATTCATTCTAATGATCAATATACCAGTGTTATTCAGTTAAGGTCAACAAATTCTTAACATCTTGATAAATCAAAAAGAAGTGTATTCGAAAGGATATTTTTATTAATTTTTTATTCATTTATTTGAACATTCATCGGGCACACAATACCTATGGAAAGAATGCCTGTCCGTAAATAATCGCATCTGCACAAACTTGATTGCGAGAACTAATTAACTGATAGTCTCAGTTAATTAATTCTCATTTTTTTCTTTCTTTTAAATCCTAATTTAGTACAATTATACATATATTAATGTTATAATCATATAATGTAAACTCAAAAAATACAACTTTACAGGTATTCTCATTTTATCTTAATCAACTGTTTAATCACAATTGATCTCATCTTGCTGTTAATTGTACCCCAATTTCTGATATACCTAGTGTACAGATAATTTCTTTCCAATCGTATTAGAAATTTGTAGTATTGTTAATAAGTTTTTTGGAAATATAAATTAGCTATATGTTAATATAAAATTAATGCTTAAATAATAATACGAATTTTTAATTGAATTAAATGTGAAATAGTCACAAATTTTATTCTTCATTTCTTATATCATAAAAGAAAGTTTTATAATCCTCTTTGTTTATAAAATTTAATTTGATTATGAAATTCGGATTTTATGATACTATATTATAAACTATTCAGTTTAAGTGCTCACACGTTGTAAACTTCATTGTATCTTCCTCTCGTATATGTATTGAATTACAAAAACAGAATGCTTATGTAAGAAATATTATAGCTTATGTAAGAAATGGTAAAGACAGAATGTTTACAGAATGCGTGAGCGCCCAAATCGAACGCAACCATGATACTACCTAAAAATTCAGAGACTTAATTTTTAATTTTTCTATGAAATGCTTTTTCCAAAAAGGGGTTTATATGCGAAGATAGATATAAATTATGAAACTTATTTATGGAATTTTAAAGAAAAGTTAGACTAATAGAAATGTTTTCTACAGCACGTGAAGATCTGAATTTTATGGTAATTTTGTATTGAGCTAATAATGTGTGTTGATTTCTGAGGAAAATAGAAATTAATGTGCAATGAACGATTTTTATATTGAACTAGATAAGTAGCTGTTGTTACAACTGTATTGATTATAATGACAGACCATTGGATCCATAGATGTTTCGATCCTTCGGTCCTTCATGAATTTGTGGTTATAGGTATAATCACTTTTAATATTTAATCCTTTTACATGCGCGATTATATAAACGAACGTTTTATAAGAACTTTACAAGCACGTATTTTAAAATCATAGATTATAAATACAGTTGTAGGCTATTAAAAGGCAAAAGGGTTAAACAGAAAGATTAACAGATTAATCGAATCCTCATGAACGTTTGCAGTCTAAGTTATATTAATTTATGGAATTTACTGAAACGTCTGTATGTATGATTGATCCATTAACGCTCAAAATTCTTTTCATCTAAAATTGTATAATAATATATATAATAAGTTAAACCAAAAGATATAACAAAAACAGAATAAAACGATTGAGAAATCAGGAGTGTTATACAGCTCATAATACAACTATGTATTAGGCGTTACTGGATTGATTTTATATGATCTTATAATATATATAAGATTTTTTTTTCAAAAAGTTCGCAAACGGTAAAATATTTCGGAAACGATCGATTATAATCAGTATTAGGTAGTACTTCTATATATGTATTTAGATACATATTGAAATATTCGTAAAGATACATATTGTGTATCTAACCTGCATCTAAAATATATCGAAAGAATATTTGTATTTGTAGTTGTTTATAAAACACAATATCTGAACTAAAATCTTCAGATACATTAACTTAGTAAAGGTACGATTCCATCATATGTGTGATGTCACTCCTAATTAAGACTTGAACAAATATAAGTTTGGTTTGTAAAGCTTATAACGAATATTTGAAAGTTTTATTGTAAATCATTCTACAATAACAATAAATTTTTGCAATTTTATTTTTGCTTGCTATGTTTTCATATTATATTATAATTAGAATGATGATGTAAAGATTAAATACTATTAATGTTGAAAGTTTCAACTTAAAACTCCTGTTTTTTTTTGCAATAAACAGCACGTATGATCTATAAGAGGATTTTTAGTTACTTTATTATTATATTATAATTTAATGTCTTTAAAACAATAAAAACTAAAAGTGATTAATAAATAATTTATTATGTTTTTTTTTAATATTATCATTATCATAATAATATATAAAATATATAATTTGAAAGTATCTTATATGTATCTGAAGATATTTTTTTAATGTGTATCTGTATATTTATAGATACATTTTCACACATTTGTATATTTGTACACCTATATGTAAGTACATTTAGAAAGTATTACGCATCATTAACTATAACAAAAAATATGTAAGAAGTTGTAAAGCTTAATAAAATATTTAACGGTGATGAATAGCTTGACTTTAGGTAAACTCTGCTAGATTATATGAAGGTCAGTTTGAATGTTTTAAATGAAACTCCCGTTTTTTGTTGTATATTTTGAATCTTATGGATCTTCGGATGATCTTATGGATTCTATCTAAAGTTAAACTATACCATAATTATTATCGTTAGATACATTTTTTATTTAGCTTTACAATTTTACTTTTTACATACATTTGTGCTGTACTCGATCGTTTTTGAAATTTTAGCGTTCTAAATTTTTTGAAAACCCAGCATAAGATAATCGGAAATGTTATTTCTGTTAAGTGCATTTAATTTTAAGGATGATTTATATGGAGCGACTTTATTTACTTTTAGCAGCGTCTAATGACATCATTAATTCGTCAGCAAATTCTCTTGAGGCAGTTTTTATTCGCTTGAAGTTTCTTAATTCGCCAGCAAATTCGCTGATGAAGCTTCTCCCACACAATTGTTTTTTATTCGCTAGCGTCTAAAATTTTGAAGTCGCAGCATCGAGTGGTCAAGTGAATAGCTAAGTAACTTTAGCAGCATCAAAACAAGCTATAAGAGGTTATTGTAGAAAGCGAATAAAATCACTCCGTGTAAATCATCCTTTAGAGAAAAACATCTTAAGTCGCGCTCAAAAATGAAAAAAAAAAAAGATTTTAAATCTGTCAAAATAAAATAGACATACGATGCTATCTATAAGTAACTATTTATATTACAATAATATTACACACGGATAATAGATCGTAATTAATCATATATACAATCACTATACAATTTGAAAAAGAGTTTTATGTTAAAATGTTACGTGCCACTATACACATGTGTATAATACCAATAACAATTTTGTTGATTTTATACGTAATTGTCTATATTCATATCTTATACATATTAGATGAAAATGATCGATGCTAAATAAACTAGAGATCTTCTGATCAAAGGGTTCTTGCGTAGTCCTATCAGTAGTTCAGATTGGAATATATGCGTGCGTGCGTATATGTGAGTGTGCGTATGAGAAATTTGCTTGTACTATATATAAATGTCGATAATTATAGGAATGCCGAATAACGTGTTGGAATATGTTTCGCGGTTTGCGATGAAGAGGTTGAGAGTCGAGGAAATCTGCAGCTACGTAGGACGCAGAATTCTGATCGATCTTCAAGCTCTAATCATAGAAATCGAATCTGAAACCGATCTGTGAATCGATACCTAGACCAGCACGTGTGGTCTAAGGCTGTGTATATAAAATATCGCTCTGCGTTAAAATATATTAAGGTATAGTTTGTACATTGTGCTGTGTGTATGTGTGTTTACACACATATATACGCACATATATTACATATATGTATATGTATATTACATATTTAATATATATATATATATAATTATTATACATATAAAATTATTATCATTACGCAAATATTATAACGGTCACTGTCTTTACCAAGCTGATAATATTATCATGCCTCATGTATCACATTAAACGGACATATTAATATTTGTTTGTTTGTCCCTATCTCCAACAACGTTCGGACTTCAATCCTTCCTCCTTCATCCATGCATTTCTTCAGTTTCATTTCATATTTATCTCATAAGATGGCAAGAATTGCGAGATACAAATTGAAATGTGTAGTATATCATTCGAAAGGCAAGATTGAGAGTGTAAAAAGTATAAAGAAGTTTGAGCCCTTGTTTAAGAGATTTACATGTAAAATTGAGTAATTGGCCTACTGCGGCTACTACTGTCCACGTAAGTATTATGAATAGTAGAGGTAAAGCGAGAAACGTGATGGCTGAGATGCCTAATGTGAATGCGCTCTTGTTTGAAAGTTAAGATTGAGGTTAATATTAAAATTCAAAAGTCATTTGAGGGTAAGGTAAACATTTACTAACATTTACTGACATCATATAATTGCAGAAAGAAAAAATATAGGAGCATTAATTTTAAATATATTTTATTGTATAAAAGTAACAGTTTATCCTTTCCATTAAAATACATTTACATACTATTTAAATTCTATATGTTATTTTATATATTTTCAATATAACTATTTTAAATATACTATATAATTCATTAAATTGATATTTAATTAAAGATTGAAAATAAAAAGATATTTTTTAAAGTAAATCTGATTCGTTTGTCCATTCATTTTGATGCATTATGAAAGTTTATTCTGATAAGAATTAAAAAGTAAGTGTATGATTAACAAGATCGGATTAAATATAATATATTAATTATATCACTCACGTGTCAGTCAATGAATCAAATGGATTTCATTATCGTAACGCTAGAATTTCTCTGGCTGCAATTTTGCAAATTGTGTTAAAATCTGTAGCGATATGAATTCTCCAAAAACGACATTTATGCCAAATTAATGCAGGATAATTCGGGCTTTGTATTCCATGAAAGATACGGGCTACGACACGACCCGTAAACTTAGTATCCTTATAACATATTATCAAACTGCGGACGTCGACTGCGATCTGCTGCTCGTTCGTCACTTTATTCTACAAAAGGTAAAAAAGGTAAAATCAATTTTAATTATTATTTATATTTCATAGATTTTAAATAAATTTTAAAAGTCAAGGATGTACCTGCAAACTGATATTGAGATCACTTAAAGGAGAATCTGATAGGAAGTAATCTCTGATAGTATTTTTAAGCTCCTCCGATCTCTTCGTAACATTATCATCCAAGACCAAGGAATGTTTGATTGACGACACGCTGATTTTATTAAACGCGGAGGATGCGAGCTCGAGTTGCTGCAAACACAAGGATTCCTGTGTTTGCGTGCGTGTGATCAATGCGTCGAGTGCCTCGTCCAATTCAATGTCGCTAAGATCACCCGGTGCTTTCATTCGTAAACCGAGTTTATGATATTCTACAGATATGGCTGAACGTTTCATCTTGCCATCAACTGCAAAACACATTAAGGTAATATTCATGGTTATGTAAATGAAATACGTTTCAGTAAAATCTGAAATTTTTTTAAATAAATAGAATATAGAATTCTTACCTCCTGTTTTCCATTCTAAAGTCTTAAGATGACTCTTTACTACGCCACTATCCCATCCGATAGCTGATGCAACGTCGATTACTGGGAATTCTATAATATTTTCATTTGAAATCCCGTTTTTCATGTCCAGTGCCATTGCAAGCGGTGGAGACTAAAATTTAAAGTTTGTAATATTTTTATTTTTATATCATTCTTTTTTGTCATATAATAAAATCTTTTTTATATTTTGTATTATACTGCTGTTAGAAAAATTCTCTATAGAAATTAGAGAAAAAATATTAGTATTGTTAATATTATTATTGTGAAGGTCTTACGGATTGCGCTGCTTGTTTGAGAGCGTGTGGTCCTTCGTAACTTGAAATCCGCGCTTGAATGTACACGGATGGTAACACAGTAATGAATCTTTTTGGATGTAGCTCGAGATAGCATAATAATGTCAAAATCACTTCCTGTGTGATGTCAAGGGCATGAACAGTTTCATCAATTGGAAGAGCGACTTCGTGACCGGGACATCTTTGACCTAAATTTTTCTCGTTGATTTTTGCACAAGAACAAGGAATGAAAATTCTCTGAAGTAGATGTCTAATCGTGTGTCTGTCTACACCATTCGCGTGTACATGTCTGCGCAATTCCCACTTATCACTGTCTTCCTATTTAGGAATAATTGATTTAATTAATAAAGAGAACTCCAAGATAAATAAGAAACACACAGTTTTTCGTAAAGCAATTTCAGATTTTTAATCAAATACGATACCATGGGATTTAAGAACAAATGACAATGTGCTGTAATATTATCCCTTCCAGCACGACCAACTTCTTGTACATATCCCTCAAATGTGCCGGGCATATTGTAATGAATAATAGCCCGGATGTCCGATTTATTGATACCCATTCCGAATGCAATAGTGGCAACCACAATTTTAATCTTTCCATCCATAAAATTTTTTTGGACAAGCTTGCGTCTATTAGAAGTCATACCGGCGTGATAAACTTCAGCTATTGCGGATATTTTCATGTTTGGTTTCTCAGGATTCCGTGGATCCTATTGATAGATGTATACATTTATTATAAATCTGTCTTATTTAAAAGATATTTTATTTTAATTTTTTTTTATGCAAGTGATGAAAAAAGCTAGTTTTTTTTATCTTAGTAAAAGGCTTATATTTTTATTGTTTCTATCATTTGTAGACAATTAGAAATTTTAATATTTACCTGTAGTGATATTCTTAATAACCCTGCGATTCTCATACACTCTTCCCTACGGATGCAGTACACTATCACAGAATGGCATTCGCGGAACCTCTCGCTTCTTAATAGCGCGATTAAAGCTTGGTCTTTGTTTTCATCCTTGGATACCGTTAGAACAAGATTCCTAGGCAAAGGCACGTCCGATATGACACCAGCTATTCCGTCGTGTATGTCTAAATGTTTTATCATACTTTCCACTGTTGTTTTCGTAGCAGTCGCAGTGAGTCCCAATATTGTTTTTACTTTAAACTTTTCCTTGAGCACTCGGCAAACCATCAGGTAGGAAGGTCTGAAATTGTACGACCACTGGGAGATACAATGGGCTTCATCAATGCAGACAAATGCGATTGGCGGTAGCTGTCTGAGCAGAGCTCCGAAATCAGTAGATTTCTCGCTGTTTATCATTGTTTCAGGTGATATCAGAAGAATATTTACTTTTCCATCCTTCAACGATTGTATCACCTGCTCTCTTACTTTCACCGTCTGGTTGGCATGTAAACACGCAGCAGACAGAAATAATGGTACACCCGTCACTTGATCGTCCATCAGGGATACCAAAGGCGAAATTACTAGAGTGATACAAACAGAACGTTGAGCATATAAATACGCTGGTAACTGATAACATAAAGATTTCCCAGAGCCTGTCGATAACGTTACCAGGGTAGATTGGCCAGATAGAATCCTCATTATTGTCTTTTCTTGGCCGACTCTGAAACTTTCATGACCAAACATACGTAATGTCTCAAAGATTTCCGTAGGAGTTTCAATGAGACTATTATCTTCGTTCACATCATATAACGGATCAATCGCTTTCATTTCTGGTGGCAATAATCTGAATACCAATTCCTGTGGCACTTTATGCCTGGAAGTTAATGTATCACTCTTCTCATCGAAGTCTGCAAAGTCGTCATTAAATAATTCCGTCATATCTTCTTCGTCCTGCGAAGTCTTCGTTGCAAAATACGATGATCTTTTAGGAAATCGTTTATGACTGTGAGTGATAATGGCAGTCTCATTTGCCATTTTTTCGGCTTCCTCCAAAGTTGGAAAGTTTGATGAGTCATCGATTTCTTCTAAAGGTAAAAGAGCGCTACTTTTGGAAGTTGAGCAATTTTTAGCAAAGTGCCCGGACTCACCACATTTCAAGCATGCCGTACCATTTTTGTCGATAAAATCGGCCGCATCCAAATTGCTCTCACTAGACGTCAAATCTTTCTTCCTCTGTTTCCATTGATTTCTCTTATATTTAGCACAATTAAAATTCTTTTTACCTCTCACAAATACTTTTTTCTTTAGATTTATCCTTATAAAATTATTATTCATCGTACCGGCAGTCATTTTTTTCTCTAACTTCTCCTTTGCAGTCAATTTTGTCCTAGCTGTTGAAGATATCGAGACATCTTTTTTCATTGCATTAGTGGAAACAGTTTCGGAAAACTGCGAGAGATTGTCAATATCATTTGGTTTGTTAAAGCGAGGAATCGTTTGTAACATTTCTACATTATATGTTGGAATCTTGTTCATTTTTTCATCTAAACTCAGTTCTTCGTTATTTTTCTCTAAATTTAATTCTCTTCTGGAAGATTTCCTTTTTACATTGGATTTTTTTTCATTAACGATTGTCTTCTCTTTACTTCGTTGACTTCTAAATTTCTTATTCGTCTTTGTCATTGTCTTAGGTTCTTCGTTATTATCTATACTGGGGTCACAATTGTTAGATACTTGTGTGACTCTTTGACGTAATACACGTTTCACGGGTTTTTCATCGGATTTTGAAAAGTCTTTTTGGTTATTAAGATTGGTTGAATTTGAAATAGAATCAGTCATTCTGAACAGTTCTTTAGTTTGATCGTTTTCAGTCGAGCAAACATTTTCAGATGTCATTTTATTCTTAATGATAACATTCGATTCAATGTTTGAATCTAAAGTAATTATATCACTTTTAATATTAATTGATTCGTTTATTATATTTGTGCTCGTATTAGCATTGTTAGTCAATTTAAATGCATTATCATTGTCAACGTTATTCTCACTATGCTCATCTCTATTCAATAAATTAAAACTCCTATCGATACAGGTAGTCAGCTTGGACATATCGCTATTGGTTACATGAAATTCACCGATCGTAAAATCGGAATCATTATGAATACGTCGTCGTTTTACGGGATGACTATCTTGATCACTCAGTCGTTTCTTAAAGTTTCTAATGCGTTTATTTCCGTGTTCTTCCTCAGACTCACTATTACATATAAAATCTTCGTCGGAGGCTTGATGCGACGAGAAATGCACAATGGGCGCCAAGTCGTTCGGGGAATAAATGCTGGATTCCATGGACTCTATTCCGGAATCGCTAGTGCCTGACAGCCTCTGAGGATTAATCGTTGTCACTTCCAAATTATTGTCTCTCGTGCATCGATGTAGCCAACCTGGATTCAAATTACGGCTTGTGCTATTCACATGGCCGTTGGCCAATTGCTGGACAACATTAATGGAGTGTTGTAAAGCAGGCTTGCTTTTCTCAAATGTTACTTTCATCGATTCGACGATAGGCTTTGTTTCATCAATAGCTACATCCTTATGTGCATCCAATTGGTCGATGTTCGAGGTACTTAGGATATTCTCGGATCTGTTCCTCATTTTTACCAATGATAACGATTTTCTCGGATTTCGCTTAGTAAATGTTGAACTCTCAAACTTGTTTCTAGACAATTGAAAGGAAGAAGATCTACCAATCAACAGAGTTGGCTTCTTCTTTGATGTTTGTTCATTATTTTTGTTTAGATGGTTGCCCCAGGTTCCTTCAACATTCACTGAATCCAGCTGGTCAAATGAGTCTCCAATTTCTGTCAAACGTTTGCTATCGTAAGGATTTATGTTCTCTGTATCTTTTGTAACTTTTTCTGAGCTCAGATTCTTATCTTGCTTGTGATTGTTTATTATCTTTTGCGGTGATTTATTTGAGATATTATCTTGCATATCATCACAAAAAGTAATGTCTGTAAGAGTTTCCTCGAGCGCTCGCGTTTTCAGTTTCCAATACATCTTATATGCATCCTTGATAGATGGATCGGCTTCCTTTATGTCATTCTATTTACAAAAAAGTTTACAAAAGTAAACATAATTGTAATACAATAATCAACATAACTGTAATTCAATAACGTGCGTACGTGTATGTGTGTGCATACATGCATGTATATACATGTATGTAAATATTACAAACTATCATTTCTAAAATCAAGCAAAATATAAAATTTTTATTTTCTGTTATCCATTCGGAATCGAAAAAAATAATATCATACTACGATGTTGGCTTTTTCTCTAAGTGGAGTAGTTTAAAGATCTTCAGAGATTACCTTTTTTTTGTAATTAAAATTGTACAATTTTTTATTATAATATGATTCCTCTAATTATCAAGAAATCACTATTTTATGAGATAATATTTTTGAGACTTTCATGAGAATTTTGTATAAAGAGGCTATACATTTCGCGGATTTTATCTCCGTATCTAGATATCTCATAAACTATTAATTTTTTTTAATTATACCAGAAGGTTTGCGGGTTGTCACCATGTTTTTATCCATTGCTAATGTCATTAATAGATAATAGCAGGCATTGATAATGGCATTAGCAATGGATAAAAACGCGGTGACAACCCGCAAACCTTCTGGTATAATTAAAAATAATATCCATGAAAGAGACTCAAATAAGTTATTAATTTTTATAAAACTTTAAACTTTTAAGCACAAATAATAAGATGACTCAATTAATACAAAGAAAATATACATAAATGGCTTAAAAAAGTGTAGTTGCACATTGCAAAATGATTTTTTTAAAATAAGCTACTATTTTATTTCATTATTCTATGCATAAAAGTTAAGGTATTGATTATCAAAAATTAAAAAGTTTAAGAGAGATATTATTCAATATATTCCATGTAAAAAATATGACAGAATAAAATGTATATCGTTTAACTATTCATTTTTTGATAATATTACTTTAATATTGTATATTTTAATATGTAGAATAACTAGAGAAATCATATAATATGTAAAAAGAATACATTTCAATTATAGACACAAAGACAATCTTCAAATCTTCAAGTTACTCTCTAGCTAGAAAATAACTAATATTATATAATATTTTCAATACTAAATAAATAGAAAACATACATTTTATATTTTGCTTAATTTTGAAAATTGACTTTTTCATTATTTACAGCAAGTAAATGAAGTTCTATAGTTCATATTACATATATTATAACATAGATTTTTAGTATTCACAATGGAATACAGTTATTAATGAAATTGGTTATTTGCATTATAATAGATTAGTACATATTAAAAGCTGCTATATGACATTATGATATTAGCAACATTAAGCTTAAAAGCATATGAAAATTTAGGATTAAATGACTAATAATGACATTGTTATATTATTTAATGGAAAATATATGTATTATTTTATTGTCGAAGTTGATTGTATTAAGCTGTTGTATTACATTTAGATACTTTATTTAAAACAGCTTTCATTATGTATTAATCTAGTCAAGTAAGATATTCTCTCACTATAGATTTGTTTACGTTGCATGCTCAAACATGTTCCTAACATAGATCCTACTCATTCCAACATGCTTATTGAAGTTAGTAGAAGCTATGGTAAGAAAATATTGGAGCATGTTGGGACATGTGATACAAACAAACCTTATATAATAGTCTTTTAGATCATAGGAACTTCACCTGGATGTACCCAGGTATCATTTTATCCTTGTTATCTACTAAATATAAACATATATAAAATGATATTTGGGTGCACTCAGAAAATTTTTAGATGCTAATAAGATACACTGTATATATGATATATATGATGATACATATACTAATAATTTTCATTGATAATATAATAAAACATATGTGAAGGCATTTAAGATTTAATAATCTCAATTTTTTTCATATGTTATATTCTTAAAATAAATATACGATTATGTAACTCTGAGTTGAATTTTGTAACTACATGTATTGCTCGTGTGAGCAATGAAAAAAATATCAGATAACGGCATTTAATGCAAATGTAAGCTAGGATAGAGGTAATATACCTTATTAGGTTTGCGTCCAAATCTTTCCATAAAATTACTCTCCCATCGTTTCACACAAAGCTTATGCTTCAAATATTTAGTTTTAAGAATAGGATCCTCGAAGAGATTCATGTTGACGAAAAAACAAAAATTATGAACGAATGCTTATCAACTCTCCGAGATAACACATGTATTTAGATTAGAACATGTATACTCCAAAGTAACCTATTTGCCCTACTTCTCCCGCGTAAACAATCTGCGTAAAGGTGCGTTTTTATGGGCGATATTTAACCATGGCTATAGTATCTCAAGAGTGCCGACCCATAAACATGGAAAACGGAAAGATGAAATAGAGACAATTAATCAGCATTGTTTCCTTCCGATTTTAAGTAAAAACCCTCAAAAGTCTAAAGCCAGCGGCACATAATGCCTATTTTCCTGCTGGATTGCTAGCTGGATTAAGCATCCTGCCATTGTATTGGCTGCGGTGCTAACAATGCCAAGAGTCGTAACCAATCCGATAGCAAGAATCTGATCCAGCTAGCAATCCAGTAGAAAAACAAGCTTCGTGTGACTTAATTTAATTAAAAAATATTTTTTCGTTATAAATTCTATTCTATTCTATTCCTTCTTTCTTTTCTATTCTATTCTCGACGCTTGATGCTCCCATGTAAAAGCCATGTAAAGGCACCTTTAGGTTCCGAGTTCAGTTTCCGATTCTCGACACTCGAAGTGCTCGTGATGATGCGCACGCCGCATAATGAGTGCGCGAGTTTCGCTTTCCGCTTTCGAAAAATCACTCGGCCGCGGCGGACGCGTTTCGGATCGGGTGCTTTCTATTTTATATTTTTTTTAAAAGTGTTGCCGACTTCGGCTGTGCATTGTATCACATTGATGTGTGCCCGCGGATGGGCTCGTCTCGATAATTCGTCGTTTTGACGGTTAGGACTCCTATGACGCGCGTTATTGCGATGTGACGACGCCGTAGACGCAGGCGCCCGGAGACTGTTCGAGCAACGCTATTTTCGCGGGCATTGCATTTTTACATTTATCTTTTTGGTGTTACCGCGGACTCTAATGAGAAACGAATGGCCACATTTACCTCGTTGCCGAGGATCAGGGCCAACAATCTACTAAGAAGAAGAAGAAGGTAATTGAGTGCGCTATAAGAAAGTGTCGCGAACGTAACCTATTTCCTCCGTGAAGGCAATTGAAGACGATTTTGACTGATTTTGACGCAGTCAATCAACCGAGGAATTTGGATGACCGTTTGTTCGTCTTTGCGGCGTAATAAACGCAGGGCGGTGTGCAGGTGGGCTTTGTATCATAATTTTAGTCTAATATAACTAAAGACGTGATCTGGCCGTATCGACCTTCTATATTACAATTTTGAGAGGCGGAAACATAAAGTGAAGAAGGTTCAATCTTAGACACTGCATGTCACACCCAATAAAAGAGCTTAAGACACCGTTGTGAATTGTAAGAAGTTGAAAAAGGGGATATTCGAATTTGGTATACTGCAGTATTCTCAGTTCTGATAATCTATGTGTCACATAACCTTAACTGGATAGATTGAAGGCACGTTAATTCGCCGCTCGACTAAAACCACCAAGATAAATACTGTGGTTTAACGCTTGTAGTTGTGAAGTTGTGGTATTGATATTTTGGGAATTATACTATACAATTTATTAGAAAAATATTACATGAGACTTGAGACTTCTGTTCCCTGAGGAAGAGGCCATCACAGAATCTTTGAATCCAATTTTTTGCATGGTGATCCTTTCATATTGGATCCAAAATTCAAGCAGGATAATTAAAGAAGAAAAGGAAGAAAAATACGCTTGTAGCCGAAACTACCGTCCAAACTACAAAATTTCTGTTGCTAGAATTGACCGGACTAACACCGACAGATCTGTTCAATTGCTTATTTTAGCAGTATACATGAAATTATATTTTTAGTCAGAGTTGGTGAAAGAGACCCTATACTGTTCTAAAATGGGAAATAAGAATGAAGAATTGAGTGAAACAGTGACACTGCTTCTTAAAACAGAGCGATTTGCAGTTGATAAACAAAAATTGATCAGCAAGAGTCAGTATTTTGCTGCTCTTATGTCTGCAAACTTTTCAGAATATAATCAAGTGGAGCACATTGTCAATTATGATATTTCCCAGATTTCGTTACAGGTTAGTTAATTACAACAAAGTAATTCTTAGTCATGTTTAATACTGATTCTACAAGAGTCAGTAATGTTAAGTTTTATCGGTGAAGTTGATCAATAGCCGTTTGCATGATTAATGCTGATTGATCCACTTTACTGAAAAGTCCTAAACACAATGCGAGGCAATAGCAATAGTATGAACATATACCACATACATGCAAAAAACTTTCACTTTTCACGTTTTCGCCCTAGAGAAAAAGTTACATGATCGATACCCTGTACACGTCTACCGACAGTTGTCAGTGCCGTTAAGTAGCGATAGCTAATAAGAATTGCACTTTTCTCCTAGAACAGTCCTTGCCATTGGCTAACGCTACTTAACGACATCAACAACTGTCGGTAGATGTGTACAGAATGTAGACACTGGTATCTGTTTGGTTTATATTTTTAGATCTAACGGAATATGCCAATCATATGCAAGAGCTCTTCGAGCGGTCGTCGTACTAAATGCACCCATTTTTTAAGCCCAAGACACAATGCTAGGGAACAGCGATAGTGATAAGAATAAAGCCCAAGACACAATGCGAGGGAATAGCGATAGCGATAAGTTTCAACCTATCAAAAATGTGTATTCCGGTGTATTCGATTTCTGATAAGTTGAAACTTATCGCTATCGCTATTCCCTCGCATTGTGTCTTGGGCTTAACGCAGTTTCAACTTATAAGAAATCCGATACACCAGAATACATAATTTTTGATAGGTTGAAACTGTGTTATTCCTATCGCTATCGCTATTCCATCGCATTGTGTTTTAGATTTTAGCGATTTTTGTGTTTGTGCACGCTAAAATGAAACAATTACTGACATTATATCAAGTTTTATAATATAAATCATATTGTTGAATGCAATTGAAATAAAAAATATTATTTTGTAGGATTTTATTAATTGGATTCACAATGACAAAATTGATACCTCTGTGATACATTGTGATGTTGAAGAATTTGATCGCCTCTTGGTCTTGTTGGAATTAAGTGTTTTATTTATAGTAGATAATTTAATAGAAGATGTAACTGACAGACTTGAAAGGCATTATATGTCACCAAAATATGTAATTAATATTTGGTTACTATCACAAGACTTAAATGTTAATGTGTTACGAGATCTTTCTTTGGCTGTTTGCTTAGATCGTTTTGATGAACTGCCAATCAGTTCGATTTATGAACTGTCGAGGGAAAATTTTCTGAAATTACTTAGGAATGTTAATGTAAGATCAACGGAATCTTATTTGTTTCATGTTATACATGAGTGGATGAACCACCATAATGTAAGTATATGTTGTACATATTTAGAAATACAATATATATTGTATTAAAACATATTAGTAATAAGGCTCGTTAAGTTTTTTAAAACTAATAATAAAGTGAGACAAGGGTTTACGAGCTAACAAATTCGTTAAAAATATTTAATTTTATTCTAACATATTGTGAAGAATATCACGTAATTTTTGGCGTTTCGTCCTGACCTCCGTGTGGGGACGAAACCTCCGCAATGTGGTCTCTGTGAAGTTAGCACGTCAACTTTAAAAATCGGAAATTTTAATAACAGTACTGTTTGCATCCGCAATAGTTCTAGAGTTCCTGATAGGTTTCATCAATAGTACTGTTGATTTAGGCCAAAAATTTTAAAAAATAAAAATATGCGGTGCTAACTTCGCGTGGCACCGCAAGATTTGAAAAAGCCGATTTTTATGACGGAATCTCACAGTACTCGAAGAGTACTACAGTTCCTGATCGATTATAACAATAGTACCGGCCATTAAATATTTTTTTGTATCTTGTAAACCGTTGGTCCAATCGCTTTTCCACCTGACAGTTTTCGATAGAACTCGTCGAGTACTATAAGAAACGCAACTCAGAACTACTCGGTACTCTCAAAAAAATTTTCAAAGATTTCTACTATTTTTTTTAAACTTTATTATTCTACAAAAATGTTTTTTATGTATCAAGAACTCTAGGTATTCACAAAATAGTTCTGTTGAGCTGATCAGAACTATGCGACCTTGAATTTCGTTAAAAAGTTAGCACTCCATTTTTAAAAAAATTATTAAAAAATGATTATTAAGCGCATATGTCATTAAAAATCATAGAGAACTCTTCGTATCGTCAAAAAGAAGCACGAATTATCATCAGAACTATTGTATCTAAAAATTAATTTTTCAAAAATTTTTTATTTTTTTTTATTATTCGAAAAATTTTTTTTTACATATCAGAAACTCTAGGCAATTGCAAATTGAAGCTATTAAGCCGCTCAGAACTATTCCACCTCGAAATTCGATAAAATTTGGTACCCCATTTTTAAAAAATGTAAAAAAAATGTTTATTGAGCGGAACTCTTGTTAGTAACTATATAGGGAACTCTTTGTCTCGTCAAAAGGAAGTGGGAACTCTAATCAGAACTCCTGAGTACTATAGTTGGGGTGCTAACTTAACATACTCAAGTATATTGGTTAATTATTAATAGGAAGTTATTCTTACTTTTGATAAATATTGCGAAGAATATTACTACGTCGACCCGCCATCAGAGGTCTATCGATATTCGCAAAAATTCTCGCAAGTTCTTTGATACGCGTATATCTCTTTATATAGAATCTCGATTAATAACTCTATCAGGCGTATAAGGTAGACCTCCACTACAATGCCATACTGATGAATCTAGTGTAGTCGAGGTCGGGACGAAACGCCAAAAATTACGTGATATTCTTCGCAATATGTATAAACCCTTGTTTCACTTTATTATTATATTGTATTAAATAATTTTAAAATATTTTATTATTAAATAAATTATTGCAAAAACGAACATAGGACTTCTATAGGACTTCTTTTCTTACAATTAGTTTATTAATCCCCTACACCATCTCCAAATTTTGACATTTAAATTTTAAACGCCCTGTATATATAATAAAATTATTTTTTATGTTTGTATATATGTGCAGGATTTCACAATTCCTATGGATAGCTTAAAAAATAAAGAATTCAAAATTCTACACGGTATTATATCTTGTGAAAGTGTTCATGTTACTAACAATGAGCACTTTATTCATTGCTGGGATGGTAACAATTTCTTTGAACTTACCACATTTAAATATCCCAAAGATATTACTGATCGTAACGCTGGTAAAAATATATTAACAGGAATGCAGATTATTGCAAGAAGTATGCAATTTTCTTTTCTGTCTTATATATTATAAAACATTATTATTCTAATTATTCATTATTTTATGTGAGTTTTTAGGATATGATTTATATCTTTGTGGTGGAGAATTTGGTATTGGTTCAGGCAGGTTTAACAAAAATGTATGGCGTTATTCTTTAATATCTAAGAAATGGTTTCTTGAGACAGTGTAAATATTTTAAAGAAAAGATTAAATATAAGTGATAAATGTAATAGAATAAATAAGATGAATAATTTTTGTAAATATTTTAGCATGCCAGTTGAAAGAAGGCATATGGTTACTGTGTTTTTGAAAAACAAATTAGTGCTTGTGGGCGGTATAGGACGATATCGACAAAAGCTGCAAAGCATTGATATCTACGATATTCATACAGGTGAATTTGATTACACACAATTATGCACAATGTGCAGTTCATTAATATAAGTATATGTATAATATAATGAATTACTTGAGAGAGCAGATAGAGAAATTATAAGTCAGTGATATCACTTTGTTTTTAGACGATAGGTATTTTTTAAACAAAAGTTAGAAATAAAAATTTGAGAAACATACGACCCATTAAACGAAATTGGATTGAAATGGACTCAGATTTTCAAAAATATGTGTTCGTAAACGTTAAAATATATCTTTATCAGTCCAAATGCATTTTTATTCATTTATTTTATATTTGAATGTGTTGAAATATAAGTATGTTCGCACGCTTCAGGAGAGAGAGTCTTGTATCTAATATCCATATCTATTTCAGACATAGAAATTTTCTACCAATCAGACATATATTAGTGATTTTCCTTTAATTTCAAGCAAAGACTGATATACACTATATAACTTTGCAGATTATATCGTAGAGTTGCTTTCAAGGAATCGAAAATTCCCATAGAGAACTATTAAGGTGCTTTTTCATGCGCAGCATGCTGCAGCAGCAATTCGTTACTATTGGTTAAGAATTTTATGTAAGCTAGATGACGCACTTCCGGCGCAAAATACATTTTGCCGCAGTTCGTTGAAGTTGAACCGAACGAACAGCAAGCAGCAAGCGGCAAAATCGAGAAAGCGTACAATATGTCCGTCGTTTCATTATGAAAATATTATTTATTGCAATAAATATTAGGAAAATAAACGAAAAATGGCTTCGGATAAGGTACGGATACATGTTTGTAAATTAGATCATTTTATACTTTACCACAAATTTGAAAAAGTAAAGTGTAAAGTATAAAATAATCTAATTTACAAACATTCGTACCTTATCCGAAGCCATTCTTCGTTTATTTTCCTAATATTTATTGCAATAAATAATATTGCCTCGATTTTGCCGCTTGCTGCTTGCTGTTCGTTCGGTTCAACTTCAATGAACTGCGGCAAAATGTATTTTGCGCCGGAAGTGCGTCATCTAGCTTACATAAAATTCTTAACCAATAGTAACGAATTGCTGCTGCAGCGTGCTGCGCATGAAAAAGCACCTTTACGCAGCGACAGATTGATTGCACCTGAAGAGCGTGCTAATAACGCAATATTCTTAATTTGACTCTCTGAGGTACGCTTTTTCATGGATAGTTAAGAATATTTGAGATGCGCAAATTGTGATCTACAAGAAGCCCAATTAAATAAATAACAATATGGACTGATGATAGAAATATTTCTCAGGCTGAGAGATACTACTACTCAAATGGAATCTCTCCCTGAAGGCCACTGTCTGCAAGGTTAATGGGCTTCATCCAGGAAGCCTGAATCCTCTGAGTCTAAAGAAGAAGAAGAAGAAGATGCGCAAACTGAGGCTGCGACGGAATTGATTGATGGTGCTGATAAAAGAATATGGCGGAATTAATGGCACAACAGTATTTTATTTCTACTCACAGAGTAAAGACATGGTATGTTTATATGTGTTTACACATACAAATATTATGAATATATGGACACATCATGGAAGCTGTCAAGTTCTCGCGAACGCTTAGAATTTGCGTATCTCTTGAGGGCATCTAAGAATATTGCGCCATCAGCATACTTTTTTTAGGTGTAACTTATTGATATCGTTGCGATGAACAATTCCTTCTATGTTTCCGATTCCTGGTTGCTTCTCACATAATTATCATTTTGTAATTTAGTTTTAAAATGATTTCTTTTATTGATGAAAGATATTATTTTGTTATATTAATATTTGCTTTTTTTGAATACTGTATGGATATGTAGACGTCGGATGCAAATGTATTTTCCTCACGTGTGCACGTAATGTGCCCTATATCGCAACGCTTTTGCGTACGGTAAATAGCCAATACCTCAAGCCGTTGAGTTATTTCTCTAACCCCACGCAAAAGCGGTACGTTATGAAAAATAACGCAACGCAGTGGTAGCGCTCGTACAAATATCAACACAGAGAAACGCGCGCGACCGGAGCGTCCTTTCGGGATGGGGGGGGGGGGGGGGGGTAAACATAGGTTTCTCCAATAATAAAAGTAACTACGACAAAACGACAATACAGTATTTATAAATATCATTCAACTTACAATAACGTTTAAATTTAATTTCAAATTGTAATAATCTCACAATTATAATTAAAAGTAATGAGCAATACAAAATTTTGTATTGTTAAATATTTATTTACGAAAAGTTTAATTTCTTTTTCGGGGGGAGCGCAGCTCCCTCGGAACCCCTTCTGCTTCCAGCGCCCCACGCACTATCCCATAAGTCGCACTCGCTTCGCTCGTGCAACTTTATAATTGTATAACATATTACTAACACAGTGCACTCGTGATGAAAAAATTTATGTGCAAAAAACTCATGTGCTATAATTATCTATAGCGCGGCGCGGGCGCAGAGGAGCGCACGAGCGAAGCGTGTAACAACTTTAACATACATGTTACACAATATATTATTTCTTAACGTTCCTAAACTATTTTTCTTTTAATGACACAGGTTTATGGACATCAGGTAAAAAAATGAACTATTGGGACTTTACCACAGTTCCTGAGCATTTTGTTTTTGATGAAAAATTAATAATATATCAATATATTCTTCAAAGTGCTTCAGATGATGTGGCCGCATTACCTTTACCTCGTAAGTAAAATATTAATAGAATGTTGACAAATTGACAGCAGATTTACCGTGTTCCGATACACATTGTTATTGAAAATCTATAGTTTCCTACAATATTGCAGCAATATTCCTATGTCTGATAAGATAAAATATTGCAACATTGTGTAATATTTCATTTAGTTTTTTTTACTAAAATATTTAAGGGAGACTAAAACAAAGCGTGATAACGGGATAAACCAGAATATCGTTGTTTTTTAGTCTGCTTATGATAGCTTAACTGTGATGAATTGAATTATGTTTTGTGTCCCAAAGGGGCTGGGCAGAATAAAAGAACAGGAAATAAAGAGAACAGAAAATAAGAATTTCAATCTATCAAAAATCATGTACTGTGGAGTACACAGTTTCTGATAGATTGAAATTCTTATTCTCTGTTCTCTTTATTTCCTGTTCTTTTTATTCTACGTAGCCCCTAACAACTTTCCCATTATACACGCATAACGCTTCAGGGAGTCAATCATGTATTTTCATGTGAAACTTTTCACGTATAGCGTATTTAAAACGTAATCCCGAATTAGTGAGGGGTAGAATAGTTTTTGTAATATATTATTATAATAGTTACATATATGGTACATAACCTTTCTTCTTCAATTTTAATGGCATCTGCCTTAAGATAAATTGTCGGAGGATAAGACATGTTAGTTCCGAAGTATATTTATCAATTCCCTAGATTTCCGCCTGTCTACCACCACGGTCCATGGCTAAAAAAGTTCATGTGAACAATTTTCCATTTTCACAGTTGGGAAAGTTATGATTCCTCGAAATTATAGATGATCATAGAGTTCACGTAAAACTTTTCACTTTTCCGTCCTACGGGAAAAGTTAGGGTATGTTAAGTTAGCACTCCAACTATAGTACTCAGGAGTTCTGATTAGAGTTCCCACTTCCTTTTGACGAGACGAAGAGTTCCCTATAGTTAGTAACAAGAGTTCCGCTCAATAAACATTTTTTTTTACATTTTTTAAAAATGGGGTGCTAACTTTTTATCGAATTTCGAGGTGGAATAGTTCTGAGCGGCTTAATAGCTTCAATTTGCAATTGCCTAGAGTTCCTGATATGTAAAAAAAATTTTCGAATATTAAAAAAAAATTAAAAATTTTTTTAAAATTAATTTTTAGATACAATAGTTCTGATGATAATTTCTGCTTCTTTTTGACGATACGAAAGAGTTCTGTATGATTTTTAATGACATGCGCTTAATAATCATTTTTTAATAATTTTTTAAAAATGGGGTGCTAACTTTTTAACGAAATTCAAGGTCGCATAGTTCTGATTATTCTACGTATAATATATCATACAATCACATATGTATTATATGTATGAAACTTTCAAAAACATAGGTATAACCCAACCCTATTCAACTTTACTGCTCAGTACCGGTAATTTGACGATATTGCGCTTGACAGATCTGCTCGGTTTCTGCTGTCAATCTGCGTCAAACTGCATTACGCAAATGTTTTTCGGTTTCAATCGCCAATTTGCCGCCATCGGGTTATAACAATAACTTTTGTCAGATTCTTAACAACAATTTGTTGATATCGTTAGATATTACAGATTCTGAAAAAATTTTTTGTTTTTCTTCTCAAAATCTATTTTTTCAGGTTTGTATATGTTCGTTAACATTTATTTTCCTGATGAAAACATATGGGAAACAACACAGGGTTTTATTGAAGATTGCAATTATCGTACTAAATTATTACCATTTATGCCAATATTAACGCTCAAGACTCTACCATGTTACATTGGTAAATATAATTTATGTATTAATACTATGTTGATGTGAAAAACAAAATTTATCTTAACAAGTTTTGTAGATGCTACTAATCCAGATAAAATGATTTTAATAACTATCACAGAGACGTGCAACATGGAAAGATGTGTTCATGTATCGACGAAGCAACGTCTCGCTGTTTCAAATACATGTAACAATACAAACGATTCAAATTGTAAATACTTATTGCATATAAAATGCAATGCGTATCTCTCTATTTTAACACTCACTTCGTTCATGCGTATACTAGTATGTATGGATTCGAATACTTTTATAAAAACAAACATATTACACTTGCATAAAATTCCTATACGAAATCCAAATAAATTCCGTTCCTTGCTTTGTTCTCAATCACCCAGAAAATTTTTTGATTTACTTCATCCAGCTCACTTACACACGACGAACCTGAATCATATTTAATGTATGTAAATGTTCATTGATTAAATATTTAGTAAATTAATATATATTGTATAAACTCCAAAACGTATGACAAATATTTGAAACATTGAAAAAAATGAACAATATATCTACACATGTTTCAAAAATATGTTAACTTTGTTTTTTTATTCACTGTACATGTATAGTCGTTTTTGATACATGCGCGATGTTCTCTACCGATTGTCGTTTAAATCATTATGAAATGCCGAATGATGAATGTAAAAGTTTTGTATTGCTATATAATAACTTTGTATGTATGTAATTTTTATATTTTTAAAATAAACATTTTTTGTAGTGCCTACGATTTTTCTTCTTTTTCTTAATATTTTACAGAAATATAAGAATTACTTATAATTACTTTCTTACTAGGCGATTTTTGGCATGATTCAGTATAGCAAACCAAACCGAATCAAACTATACTAGAATGGTAAATGTATACAATATCCGTTTTTGTATGAAATAAAAGATTAGAGTAACAATGACAGAAAGATAAAAGCCGCTGCTTGTGTCACTGTCACTCTAACCTTTTCTGAGCGTCATGCGCCTCAAGCCAATCAAACCAAGATAATTCGTGGGTGCATCGTTACACTCTTAAATTGCAAAATTTAGTGATTTTTTTAATGTCCTGTATCTTTTACCTAAATAGTTTTATTATATGAGATATAAGTCAAATAGTACTCAAGTAATTATTTAAAATATATAATTAACTTTTGTTTAAAATCTCATTTTTATTCGTTGTTCAACGTTGCTGAGAACATAGGGCAGGATCTCTGTGAAAACATCGACTTCAGGATCCAAGCAGCGACCGAGGCCCTCCACTACCAGTATACTAAGAATCACGCTGCTGAAGGATCCGTCTTGCTTGACTCGGTGATGAATCATTGCGGAGAATAATTCCGACACAATGGTACTTATGTTTACCTAGATATCCGGCACGGCGCATAAAAGAAAAAAAACACAAAAAAATGGTCAAAATTAATATTATACTATAATTCATATTTAACAATAAAATTTAAACGCGTACGGAAATCATAATATGCATGTGTAAAGTATGCATTGTATTATACATACATAATAAAAATAAACAGATATTGCTAACTGTTCGGGAAACTTACGATTTTTTTTTCATTAATCTTTATCATAAACGCCAAAGAAAGTTACGGGGATCAAACAAAATTAATTTGCTAAGATGCAGAAAGTAAAGAAAAATTTTTAACTATGATAATTATTGAATAGAGAGATTCTACACCTTTCTTGTTTAAATAGTAACTGTCTCTCAAAAGAAAAGTAAAAGCATTGTACTTGGATGGACGAAAGTTTTAACTTTAAATTTCTTATAGCAAGCAAATATTATTAAGTAACAGCTGTACGAATCGAAAGTAATTGAATTTTTTTACTTCTTTTTATTTCCTTGTGAAATTCAATGTTTTTTGTGCGTACTTTAATTCTGAAAGACAAAAACTATTTTTTCAATCCGTAAATCCAATTTGAAGAATTATCACTAAATGTAGTTGATTGTAGGAACAATGGGATTAAAAAGGTGACCCCTGCACAATAGATCACCTTTTTAATTTCACCATGAAGGTGAACAATTTTAGGTTCCCTTTAAACGTTGATGATATCTCATACAGTGTTTATGCGCACGGTCGTTAAAAACAAAAACGGAAGATTGATTCTGTAAATTGACGCAAATTAACACGGTTAAAGTTAAAAAATTAATAAGTTTCAAACAACTCTCTTTAAATGAGCGACTGTAAATTGTAATCGCGAGAAACAATACGCTACTTCGGCGATTTTTTGGATTTTAAAGAGAATACCTTTTACTAACGTTAAATGGATTGCTAAAATGAGACTTGACAATATTTTTAATTGAGCATTTGAAGCCATCTGGATCGGGGGTCATGTGCGAACTATGCTCCAGGATATACTGCGCCGCCATTTCGCCCTATGTTAAATTTTGCACATAAAACGTCAATCGTTCATCCTTAAAAAATATAAAATGTACGATAAAAAATAATCATTAAAGCAAAACGAAATGGTAAATGTAAAACGTAAATAAATAAAAAGTATATATGTACTTTGAAGAAAAGGAGAAAGAAAGAAGAAAGAAAAAGAAAGAATGAACGTATTCTTTCGGAATAAATTCTCGTTAAGAAAACAAAGAGCGCATGTCAATAAAAAGTGAACGTTATTTCTCGAGCTTACATTTCGCATTAACACCGAATAAAATACGTCTCGGAGATTTTGTTGGCAGCGTTCATTCAGTGATACCACAAGGCCGCAATCCAATATTATTAGGCGCGAGTCGTACGCCGCATAATTGGGAGTAATGATCCGCCAAAAAGTATTGAACAGACTCACCTTCGGGACGACCACTTTCTCGACTAGAATGTTGCCTGGATGTAAGTCACAATGAATGAAGTTGTCCTTAAATATCTACAATCAAACAGATATTCGTACATTATTATTCTCAATCAAAAAAGCTACAATAATAAAACGCTACGCAAAACGGGCCAATCTTTTAAAGTTTTATAATTAGATCTATCGTACGAATAAATACAACATAAATTCTCTCAAAATCGGGAAATTTTAATTCACTTTAATGCTTTTGGCAGACAATAAATAATTAAAGGCTTCCTTCGAACAAAATGATTTTCATATATTTTAATGGTTTTTGTTAAATGTTTTTCGTTATATATTTATAAAAGATATACTTATTACAATTATCCGGAACCGATTCAAGTCTCCTTGAAATGTTATTTAACATAAAAGTCTAAGAGACACGTATTAAATCGACCTATTCTTAAGATTTAAGGAGTGGAATAAACTTCCAAAATTAAAAATTAATACGGATAGAAATATTTAAAAAATGTTAGACTTTTAAAAATCTAAATATATAATATAATTATAAAATATTTAAAAAGCCATAAAAATTTTTAAGCTAAAGAAAGTCCTGTAGGGATATCTCTGCAGAACTTTTTTTCTTAGTTTATCGATTCTCTATACGCTCCCGAAGTTTTGACATTAAAATTCTGAACTAAATTTTGGAAATCGTTTGAATTACTTATACTGACCATTTTAAGGACCATCGTGATTCCTATCTTTGCGAGTTTCCGTTGTAAAACAGCATCGTCGTATTCGAGATAATCTGATATCGGTGAACCCTCATGAAAACTTTCGACGAGTATCCTGCGACGAGTTAGGTGTGTATAAGGATAGGGGAACATGATGTCATTCCTCTTCGAAAAATTTGCCGAAAACCTTATGAGATTGGAAGCTTCTAGTCGCATATCAACCTTCACGTAAATCGATTAAAATTAAATAAGTCTTATATATCTTATATATATTTTGTCTCTAGTAAAGTATGTTTCTTTTGATCATTTTTTAATATAATTATTATAGATATTAGTGGCGTCATGTAGATTTTGTTATAAGGCTACATTCCAAAACGCCCTCTCCTAAGATTTTACTCTATATATTTTACTATAAGTTACATGTACTATACTTCGAGTAAAATTTTCCTCGAAGAGGACGTTTTGGAATGTACTCCAAGAAGAGAAATCTGGGGAAAAGAATGACTCGAGCGCCGCAGCTAACGCTTGCAACGTCACAGTGATACGTACACAATGTCATCTTACGGAAATTTTCAAAGCAACCTACGTATGGAAGGATAGTCGTGGGATTAAATTACTTGTTTTTCCATTATGCGTGCGAATTCGTTGATGCAATCCGTGAGATTGAGCCAATGCAATTCCGGAATGAAGTACGTGACACATTTGCAAAAACCACGCATTATTGCAATATCCCTTCTAAAGCGAATATATATAATATGAAAGATATATAACATGGGACTTTATTAGTGCCACAACATTTCATATATAGTAGATTTTTTAACTAATTAAATTTCTGTTTAATTAAAATTTCCAAGCCATTAATAATTCCTAAACATTTGGCAATTAAAAACAATAGAAAGATCGATACTTGAGTTGGCTTTTGATTCCAGGATGCAATACTTTTACCGCTACGGTTTGCAATTTCTTGGTACACTGAGTGGTAGATGCGAATTTGTCGCTTCTATTGTGAGCTTTATCTAAATTTGAAACATTTTGTTTCAATAAATCATCACGGCACGTTGAAAAAAAGGTAATACTTTTATTATATAGTTCGAGTAGAAATTATCGATTGAACACACATTCAAGCAGAACTTGATCATTTTAACCGTTATTGAGATCTAATATAATCTTGGTCCCTTCAAACTCGCGGTCTCGTGCAAAGAAACACGGCATATAGTGTCTAGTGACCAACTCCCAGAAAAGGGAAAGAGGAACATAAAAAAAAATCAATATCATCGTCTATTAATGAATATGAATATTATATTATTACATTGGTAAATAACTAATAACACTTAATTAATAGCATCATTAGCATCATATAAGTCACAATAAAGTTGCATCAAGTTATGAAATCACAAAAATGTATCACATCTTATCCCATTCATTTAAAATTGTACTTTTATACGCTATATATTTTACGAATAATTTTTGAGTTTTTTAATAAGAAATTATAAAATTAATAGATTCTAATTATTATTTTTTATTAATAATTGTATTCAGGAGTCCATATGTGAGTAATTAAAAAAAGAACAACGCTTTCCTTGTTATATGTGTAATGAAGATATAAGGACGCGTATTAACACTGAAAACGCGCTCTCGGGACGCAGCTACAGTGTGATAATAAATACACTTATACTAGATAGCAGTTCAATATATGACACTTGCAATGCTACAATTGTATTTATATAATTCTTAAAAAAAGAGGGACAATTTGTGATTACGGTCGTAATTTGGGAAAAAATTAGGGACGCGTTGTAAAGAGGGACAAAGAGTTAAAATTTGGAATTGTCCCTCTCAATTTGGGACGGTTGATCACTAGAATATAGTGTCGCTACACTTGTCGCTTGCATACGTGCGTAAAGAATAGTGGTAAAAATCTTTTTTAACTTACTATCCACGTAATGCGATATCTGAGGCTTCTGCGTTACACTCTGATCGATCCACGCTTTATACACCTAAACAATTTTGGACGATGAAAAGTCACGCAAATCATATTTATCCCATCGTACAACTGTATGTCCAATTCGTGTGCGTTAAGTGCATGCGAATCTGTCCTCTATTCGCATCCATATCTATTTCGAACTGTATACCTGCGCACAGCATCCTGAGCCAACTGGTTCCTTATCGTCAAACCTTACAAATAAATTCCGCCAGGAAGGACCATATGTCGCTTCAAGCAGGCGCTCTGTATGCAGCCATGAATGCGGTGTCGCATTCCGTTGCAGTCGTGAAAGCGTGTCGCAAACATCTCGCGGAAAGACATCCCATCGCGTGGAAATCCATTGGCCGAACTTGATGAAAATTGGCCCGAGAAACTCGATACCTGTGGAAAAATATACGACTCCTGTTCTTGAATTGTTTTTTGCAATAAGATTCTCTTTTGCAAACGAAAATCTATTAATTATATACATATTATTGCGAACGACACACAGTCACCAAACTCTCATTAGAGCTGACTAAAAAAAGTAATTTTTGCATAGTAATGTATGTGATAGCACAAGCTTACACGTGTACTCTGCATATTGTAGATGAGTCATTACATTTCGTTTTTCGCATAATATAGTATATTATTTTAGACAGCCAATTTTATTATTATTTATCTTTGTTATTTACCAAATATTAAAGAATAAAATTATATTTACGTATATATATTATGCATTGAGACGGAATGTCTCCCTAATTTTTTTACATCATGTTTGAATCTATTCAAAGTACTGGCAGAGAGAGAGAGAGAGAGAAAGAGAGAAATCTGAAAGAGGGACATGAGGGCTTTACAGGGCTTTTTTCCTATAACCGTAAAATGCTGCCGCGTACTACTGCCCTCTGAAGAAATGGGTGTAAATTACACAGTAATATCTATCTTTTTACAGTAATCCTGGTGAAATAACTAAATCTTTTAAATTTATAAAGATTTTAACGATCTCAGCGATTTATTTCCATCAGAAGCGTCATGAAAAGGTAGATATTGTTGTGTAATTGACATACACTTCTTCAAAGGGCGGTAGAATGTAAAGCATTTTACGGGGTTACAGGTACAGTGTAAAAGAACTTCATGTCCTTTTTTAGGTTTCTCTCTGGTACTGGTATTTGATAACATTTTGCTCACCTTTCCGTAAGATGGTGGGAAACAAACTCGCATGAGTTAAACGCGTAATCAAATATGCGACGAGCAGGATGGTGATAACCGTGGTTACAATTGTAATCCTCGTTAATACGAGTATCATCTCTTGCGCGTCTACGAGAAAACCGCTCTTTTGCTCTTCTTCCTCGTCGTCGTCGATAGGCCACATTGTTTGCAGCTCACGGATCTGTGCACGAGGTTTGCAAAAGAATGCAGACGAAGCAAGATTGTGATTGGTCCAATGGTTAAGATACTCATTGTGGCAACGCATCTTCGGCGGTGGATGAAAATTACGCTCTCGAGGACGATAATACAATCGCTGGCGCGCAATATCGTCATCGTAACGATAAAGTCGCACGAAATTTCGTCGTAATGACATTGCCGTAATTCATAATTTCTATCGTTCAAAAGTACAAGAAAATAAAAAGGGGCTACATTTCACGATGCTGTTTCCATGCTCATCCATAACGTCACGAATTCCTACAAAATTTTTTTATTTTCTCAGATAAATTCTTAATTTGATCGCTAGCATGCTAACGCGCACTTCTCCGGTACGTCTTCCGTTTGAAAACAATACGCATCACGCTGAAGTATGCCATGTGCGAAAAAGATCACGTGATTACTTTTTAGAAAATTTATTACGACTGTGTTCCAAAATTTACTGTCAATACTGAAAATCCATATTTTATATTTTACGTGCACCATAGATTTTCAGTACTGGCATAAAATTTTGGAACACAGCCTCAAGCGACCAATTTTATATATGAAAAAGAACAAGAAGCGTTAATTTGAGATTATATAATACGCGTTTTCACATCGGTAAAATTCTGTAATAATTAATGTAAACTATATAGCATGTTAGTGCGCAAATAACGTGCGAGTGGCGTGCAGATTAAAAATCAAGTGTAGGATATAAAAGTATATAAGTTTTGAATTCTTTTGCGTGTATTATTGTAAAAATAATGATCAGAGAGAGGTTTATGTATAGGATAAAGTTTTAGATTTATAAAGTAATTTAGGTCTAATAAAAAAAAAATCTTTGTCACGGGAGGTGATCACTTTGAATGACAAAAAGGAACATTCTAATTTTAATTGCTCATAACTTTATTAAAAATCATCATATCGCAATTTAAGAAATAAATTTTTAAAGCTGAAACTTTGCTATATTGGTTGATGTAATTGCAACGAAAATTTGGCAACAAATGATGGGCTGCCGAAGGGTCCTTTTCTATGTACATATATGTTAATTTATTTATCGGACATTATATATTCTACAATATATATTTATTTTTGTAACAGGAATATATTATATAGTGTATATATATTATATATATATATAATATAGTGTTGTTACACATTTATTAATTGAGTATGTTACATATACTTCACATAAATATGTTCTCGAGTGAACTAAAAGGAAAATTCCTTCAGTGGTCGGGCATTTCCTTAGTTATACGTATAACATGAATGTCACATGCAATAAAAATAGAGAAATTTGATTTTCTTCTTATATCCGAGTACGCATTGTTTGGTGTGGTATGGCGTATACACGATAATAGTCTTACTTATTTTAGTTTAATAACTGAGATAGCGTAGTAAGCAAGACTAACAATATTTTTATCTAATCTTTCAGAGCAGAAATCTTTCTATCTTACGATAACATTATTAACAATCTCGAGCTGTCTGTCGAAATCGTTATTACAGTTTAATATCAACATTAAACTCTGCATCCGGCTGAACTTTATAACACTAATGTTTTGTTAACCCTAACGCAATTATTAAATGTATTTAGATAATCCTCCTTGACTTTTTAAATTCTCAGTGATGAATGCAATTCTTTTCTTTATCAATAAGTTATTCTTTGACCACAACTTTGATGTTTTTTGGTAAATTTGTTGTAAAACCTTTGTTGACACTGGCGGCCGTAGGTCTCATAAAACTGTGACCCTTTAAGCCGATTCGTGGCTGCATTAATCTACTTTTCGTTGCGAATGTTTTCTCACCGGAAAGCGGTCGACTTCCTAAGATTGATTGCTGACTTACGCTGCTTCCACTGCTGCTGCTACGAGATGCGATTGGCCGGCCTCTTGTGACTTTTGGCATGCCAGACACCATCTACGATTAACAATAAAATCGAAGATATTAAATAAAATGTTTAAAATTTACTTTGCAAGGGAAAACGTAGAATTATGTTATTTTTTCCATATATCAATTAATTCTTTGATTATATAGCTGAGCTGAATACGGAATAGTACAGTGGTAGTACAGAATGGTCGCAAAACTTTTTTTCGACGGACTTGGAATCCATATTGATCCTTACTTATATAGAGATCATAGACTTATGCATATATTAATTAGAATTATATAATATTAAATATTAATATGTCATTCAACATTATTAAAATCATTTTAAACATCTTAAAATGCGGGAGAACACAGAATTATTAAATTGCTAGTCAATTAACTCGTGATGAAATTTGAACTAAAAGTTTCTTTCCCACTTTTGGCTCAGACCATTATTTACACCGATTTAATAACGATTAAAATTGATCAATTTGATAGCAGGAAGCCTATCTGGCTCTAGTCTTACAATTAGTTACCTTTAATATTCTATTACTGTTATTACTTTAAACATTGACAGCCTATAAAAATATTCCTTTTATAATTTTAACTTTTAGAAAAATTTTCTAGAAGTTATAAATAATTTATATTTTTATATAAATATATTTTTATATAAATTAGAACACTTCAGAAGTGAGAGTCTGCATCTTTTTTAGAATTCTTTGTACGAATTTCTCTTATTTAAATTCTGAAATATTTAAAAACTTTTTAATTTTTCTTTAAATTTTATGATTTTAAAAAGAAGATAATAAAATCTGGAAAAAATTAACGTATTTTTTTTTTTAATTTACATTAAGAACCTTGCCATTTTACATATGATTTGAATATACGATAAATCCTTTTTAAAAAAATATTTAAATTATATCAACCTCGGATGTTTTCTGAACGCTCCTCATTGTTGGTCCAACGTTGCTGCTACTATTGCTGCTTCTACTAGCAGGTATCCTGCTGACGCCCATCTGGCAAAGATTTAATCGTCTTTTGTCAACAGCGTCCTTCGATAGTCTACTCGACGGACTGTTCTTCTTCAGATCATTAGTCAGCACTCGGATAGCCGAAGTATAGTTCTGCAATTGCACGTGATTCGCGGCCAAATTTCGCACTGTATTTACGGACGTTGCGCTGTTCAGCGAGCTCCGCGAACTACGCAGGCTGCTTCTGGAACTGGAACGTTGCACTTGATTTTTATTCTTATTTTGTAAGGTTTCTGTATTGTTCAACGGTACTATATTCGAGGTTCTTTTCATAGGCTCGATCTTTCTCAATGTAAAGGATTCGTGCTTTGCACTTGCGATGCGTTTCGGCAAAAAGTTGGATTTCTCTGATGCGTTCCTTGCAATCGTTTTCTCGTTAAACACCTTACTTGAAGCCGGCATCAGTAATTTATCAACGGATGATTTCCGATTGTCTGGGCCGTCATTGTTCACCACTGTGATAACGCTACGTCGGTTTTCGTTGTCGTAGCCGCCTAGTTCCGCTGGTGGGCATTGTATCAAGTCATGCGTATCCGTTTCGTAATTACCGGAATACGTCTCCTGGCTTAAGCTTTCCGACACGAGGCTTTGCGTCTCTTCAAAGCCTTCGTCATTTAACTCCTGATCCCTGCTCTTACTAGATGATGGCGATGTTGTTACACTTACATCAGGGATGAATCGATTGCGGAACACAGGGTTCTGTCGAATCGTGGACTGATTGCATGAATCATCCGCAGTCTGGATATCCTCGAATTCTCTCATACTTCCAGTGGACTTCAGATTTGCACACTTCTCTTCTTCTACGATCTGAAGCACATCGTCCTTTCGATCGCGCAACGAATTTCCGTTTCGTGAAAAACCATTGATGATTTCCTGATCCTGATTCACTTGACTGGGTGGATTGCTGGTCAAACGGATCGCTTCCTTCACCTGGCTTGGATCGATCATGCTCCGATGACGTTCACGACTCGTCACTGCCCGCTCAGTAATCACTGTGACAGGTTCGCGTGATCGCGATTCCTGCATTACTGGACTCAATACGGTGTTAGTCACCGCTACTACTGGCAGTGGTTGACTGATCGGAAGTCGCGAATTTCTATGACTCGTTACCATCGTCGATACTGAATGCGGCAGACGCTGAAGATCTTCATTAGAACGTGGGATTTTCGTCAGCGCGGTATCACGTCGCTTCAATTTGTTTTGCCAAATACGCAGCATGGTGTCTGCGTCCTCGTGGCGAATTTCTTCATCGGTCTGGGAAAAGGTATTAGGTCGCTGCACTTTCGACTTCTCGTCGTGAATCAATTCGAGACTCGATACGTCTGATTTATCTTTGTTTCCCGTGAGATCTTGGGTCTTTCTATACCTACGAGTTCGTCGTGTCGCCGAATGCCTATCGAAGTTACCTAAGAACCGAGATACATCATTTTATCAACTGAAATTAATTTATTTTAAATTTTACTTGTTCTGCTTTATTAATTTATTCTGAAAATTCATCAATAATGAAGAAAGACACGGCGATAACCCGCAAACCTTCTGGTATAATTATCATCATTAACTATCAAGCAGTATAACAAGCGATCATGGAACTTTCTCCTAGTAATGTATTATTCCTGTATTTTAAAAAATAAACAAGAGACCGAGAAGATTTGAGAGAGCATTTTTTTCCGTTTCTGTCACAACATTCCTATTTATTGGATCTTCATTATCGTCAAAAAAGAAAGGTATGATGATATTTACATAAAATTTATAAGAATTAAATCCTTATTCTCTACTTTTTACCATGTTTACAATCGCTTAAAAAGGGCAAAAAAAACGACTCTGTTTAACGTTTAAAAAATGCTTAGCGTTTATAACGTATGAGCATGTAAAAGAAACGCATGCTGCATTATATGTATAATATATATCGTGAATTATATATCCTGAATGCGCACTATCGTTATAAGTGCATTCTGAATAGAGGCTTTTATTTATATATCTTCCGTTTATTTCTGATTTGTGTTTACCGGTACTAAGATCCGTGTTGGTGTCAGTCCATTTCGATATTGCAGTCTTTGTTTCTCGATTCTGGAGGGAGCTGCTGCAACGTTCCCTTTTGCAGGGTTCCTTCTCCACGGGTTTCACATCTTTTGAAGAACTGAACAAGCGTCTAGTTACCGGTGGCGTCTCGATATTATCCGAATCGATTTCAATCTTATCGCTAACTCTATTCTCATCCGCGGATCTTCTACCGAGTTTTAAAATTTGTCGAGTTGCGGACGCTTGCGTTCCAGTGTACGGCTGTCGAAGATAGATCGTTAATTCGTCTTGCATATCTAATTTTATTACGTCATTGGTATTGTTCTTCTTCCTGTCCTCTTCTCTAATCGCCTATAAATGCAATGTGACATAATCATTTAATTTTCTAATTTTTTGAAAATTTAATACATACTGAAAAACGATTTATTATTTTTTTGTCACATTTAAAAAAGTTATATTATCATTCTCTTGTTTATAAATGATTATGTTATATGTACAATACTAAATTAAAATTGATAAAAAATATAATATGAGATGACTTAAAGTCAGACATGTAGGATCAATAAATGGAAACTTTTTTGTGTAAAATTATTTTCCACAGGATTTAGGACCTTTGTAGGATATTGAATTTGCTTAATTCTTAACGTATGTCTCTATAGTAAAATAGAGCTATATATTTAAAATTATAATAATATTGATAAATTTGTAAGTAGGATTGATATAAGTATAATAGATTCTATTCATATTTACCTGTAGAGTGCTCGGCATGATTGCGTTTTCCATGTTGGGTCTTGATCTATATTTACGAGAATAACGCGGATCAGTCTCTTCCGTACTACTTGATAAGTTCAAACTCGATTTTCGCCAAGGAGACTTATCCTGGGACGAGACTTGAACTTCTAGAATTAAGGTATTTGCTTATGCTTATTAATCAATTGTAAATTCCCTGGTGAAAAATTTTCTTAAATAATAATAAATAAGTAATAAAGATAATGGAAGGTAGAGCAGGAATCACAATGCGTAAATTACAATGTACAATAAAAATAGTTATTTGTTCAACAATATGAATATGTACTCATACATATATATTTCGCATTGTATTCTTTGCGCAGCACAACGAGTGTAGCCTCGAATTTCCAGATCCAAGCTTTTAAATGCTAATTTTAAGATCAATTGACCCTGGAGGTAATAAGGTTTTTAGAGTATGTAATGTAATTTAATATATATATAATAATATATAATAAACATGCATCTAACAATAAATATTGTCACATCTGAATGATATTTAGGAAGCGCGTGTTTAAGCGGGAACGGGGTGAAGCTCGGTCTTTGTTCACGTGAACTATTAACTTCGTAAATTTAATACCGTCTAGCAAATATTCTTACTTTTCTAAATTTAATAAATGTTGTTACCATTTAATGATGTGACTACGACAGTTGCCATCAAATTATTAAATTATTGATTGCAAATTATTTAATTATGCAAATTTACTCCGAACTGATGTACAGCAGCTGTCGCCAATGATTCTATGAATTAACGATGTAAATAATATCTAAGTTTTTCTAACTCTTCCAGGATTCTGTCAGACAAGCGTTTTTTATACAAGATCTTTGGATCCGAAGGCAGATCTTCAACATTATAGTTTATCATTACCAGAGGTGGGCAGTATTTGAAATACAATGTATTTAAATACAATTTTTTCGAGTATTTTACCCATTCCTGATCATTACTATAAAGTGTCAACTTTGAATATGTTTCACGAATGAACATTTGTTGATACGTCAAAGACAAAAATGTTATTAAAAAACGAAATAAAGTTAACACATTAACAGTTTTAATATGACATGATTCTTAATGCCACCGTGCGGAAACTTTCAGAGCAACGCATTATATCATTTATCAGTCATGACATATAAAATTATAATAAATTTCTAATTTGTACTCACCTTCAATTGCTTCCATTGTGCGCATCACATCCGTTTTTTCAACGGATGGTCGCCAGTCGTAGGTTTTAGAAGAACTTCCTTCGACCATTATTTGATCTTCCCCTGAGATATTCATTGGAAAACTCTTGCCTTCGCTTTCTGCAATCGCACACGTCAAACATGTTAAAAAACTTGTAATTGAAAAAATTATTTCGATATTTACGAAAAATAAACTTGCTCACCCGAGTCTTCAAAAGACCGTCGGTTCGCTTGATGCAATTGTTTCGCTCTTTTCTGAAGTTGTTCGCTTGCACGATCCTCTTTCTCGTTCTCCGACAGCCACTCCTCGATCTTTTGTCGCCAGGCTTTCCTGATTTACATGAAAGATAAATTAATTGAACTTTACAAAAAGTTTCTTTTCAATTAAATTTATATTTTTTCTTTTACCTTTTTGATATATTTCCCTTTTATTTCGAATACGTGATCATACAGATATAAAAACGCAATTCAAAGGCTGTTGAATTGATACAAATTGTCATTAACTTACCCAGTTGACTTCGCTTCCTCTTCTTGTAAGAATGGTTTACTTTCCGCAAGAGGAGCTGGTGAGCTCGGTCGTTCCCGATCTCCTGAAAAATCGGCGTTTAGCAGGTCCCCTCTTCTCGATTGTCCTCGAGCTCTCCGCGCCCACGATCGATCTTTAATATTTTTCAAAGAAAATGTAGTTTCATTTTACAATAATAGTTGTAGCATTGATATCAAATATTATTAAATACCTAAACTCCCCCATGATTTTCTCTCTCGCGTATTATCCTGTCCAGACGTTCGTAAGAAATCCATTAGATTTCCGTCGTCATCCTCGCAGGGTAGTCTACTTCTGCGTCGACGAAGCGTGCCGTTAGGCGTAATATCTATCAAAAAAATATCTTAAAAAAATAAATGTCTTTTATTATGATAATGCTTTTAAGGCTTTCACGGGTATTATCTTCCAAGACGATTATTTTTATCCATTGCTAACATCAATATTTCGTTGAATCTTATCGTTTACTTCATCAGAACAAGGAGAGTATCGATATATTGAGCATTGAGCTGCTCCTCCGGAGAACTCTCTAAAGAAATTATTTTCGTAAAATATCGTTTATTTAAATATTAATATTTCTTAAAGTATTGCGAAAATTGCAAAATGGTAAAGGACTTTTCTATTCAGTTCAGTCCACTCTACCTGCTTACAGGAGGTAATCCCTTAGGTCGGGCACACCTTATACAAAGAAAATCTGAAGGAACAGTTCAGTGTCAATGCGCTCTCTGATGAAGTAAACGGCAACAACACGATCGATAATCCTTAAACTCTTTGGCACCTTTATTAGTAACTTATTCATTATTTAGTAGCTTTCTTCAACACGTAAGTTGCATACCTGGTGAGTATGTGTCTTCTTTGGTAGACTGGTTATCGGAACCGCCAGGACACGAGCCCAAACGCCGTCGAATGTTCGGTGATCCAATGACAGAGACGTCTTCATCTGAGACGTCAATCGCTGTAACACCGCTATTTTGCAATCGTCTCATCTACAAACATTGTTGGAAATTTTTATCCTGATTTCCTTATATCGCGGTCGAATTTAAGACAAGAAATACGTTACATGTATTACCCGATTACCGGATTAAGATGAAAAAAACGTTACGTATATGTATGTATACCAAAAAGAGTATAATTCATAAAGCTTAATGAAACATTCAATTATCTCACACAATATCCTAAGTAACAATTCGACGTCTTTGGATTTCTTCAGAGTCCGAAAAATGTTTTGTAAACTCTCGTTTACATCGTTTAATTATTTTCATCAATTAATAATTAGTTAACTAATAGTAAAATGCAAAATGTTAGAGGACTTCTCTTCTTAGTTTAATCCGTTCTGCCTCTATGCGAGAATTTTAATTTATTAATTATTAACCATTAATTATCAGACATTCTGTAATATTGATCAAATTTTATAATTTTTAAAGAACACTACTTTTTTTTATCCCAAAATATTTATTTGGGCTTTATTTAGTGTTATTATTTTTTTCAAGTACATTAGATAACAAGTAAATGCTAAGTAGGTGGCAAACTGGTAGACTTTACCTTGGCCTCGCCGCGGATATAGTTTCTTTGAGGTAAACCGTTGTCGAAAAGCCCATAATCCATCAAGTTAGATTCAGATTCCGAGCCTAGCATCTCCGCTTGATTGTTTACTGCGTATTTAACGAATACAAATCTTAAAGAGTAACTGTAAATTTGTATATCATATCACACTGTTGCGTATCAATTCAATAATATGACATAAGACAAGTGTAACAATGATATTATATGGTACATCAGTTTGAAATATAAAATACTTGGTTAGTTAAAACTAATGTATATAATGTCGCTAAGCTTGTCTTAGCGCCAAGATACTAACGCGTCTCCTGATTTGACGTATATATAGCACTTTTGATTTATGAAAAAATAATTAATGCTTAAAAATTAAAATCGAAATGTGAAAACTATACACTAGTTTTTAAAAAATATAATGTAGCATCTAATTTTTATAAAGATACACACACTTACGTAATCGTTTTCTCGCCAGCAATTGTTCTTCGCGTTGTTTGCGACGCGCCAAGATCTGCTCCTCCTGGATACGCCGTCTTTCATTCTCCGCAACCGCCTGGTTGAATTTCTGGTAGAACTGATGGAATATTTTGAAGCACTCCTCAATTTTGAATGTGTTCATGTCCTCACAGAAGAATTCCGCGAGCGATTGTCTCACTCCTTCGAGCTCCTCCATATCTCTCTTCAACTGTGCCATTTCTCGCTCGGCCATCTGTAAATTTCAAACAAGAATTTTGTTTACTGCCCTTTCTAAAAAATGTTATTTCATATTGTGTATATATATATATATATATATATA
>NW_017280561.1:1450648-1479216 GCF_001594065.2 Cyphomyrmex costatus | reverse complement strand
ATATATATATATATATATAACATTAAATGTTATATTCGTTACTTGAAGAAATTGTGCCATCTGTTCCTGTATATCGTTTTCGGTCGAAAAAAACTGCAGCTGACTCTTAATTTTTATTATCTTTGTATCCAAGCTATTAAATTCGTTGGTCAGTTGTTCAATCGACGTCCTTATAGAAAAAAAAATCTACTGTGAGAACGTTTCTCTTTTATATATATGATCATTATATAATAATACAACTGTATAGTAATCCTTACTTTGTCGCGGCTTCAAGGGCAGTTATATTCTTTACAAAGCTTAGTAAATTCTTCCGCTTTCTTTCGGCTTGCTAAAATATACATAATTTTAATTAACAGAATACACTTTCTCCTCAGTTTTAAAATAGTATACAATATAATACTCTAAAAGTTTTCACGAACACTTTTTGTATAGAAATTGTACGTTTCGCGGATTCTCTTTGTATCCATTCTTAGAATGTCAACATTTTGTAAACATTACAATTCACTATATTCAGACTAGAAACAGTCTGATATTGATATCAGACCTGATACTGATGAAATGAACTGCAATATCTACGAAACGTTGACATTCTAAGAATATATATGGATTTGGACACGAAGATAACTCGCGAAACGCATAATTACTGTATAGTATATAATATATGTGTATTTTACTCAAATAAAATTCTTATAATTAAATAATCAACGTTTTACCAACGCTACATAGTGTATCAGATTCATTCCGGGCTTATTTGCACGAATTTCCGTTAGCTTCTGTAAAGAGGAGAGCTTCACACCTGCCGCACTGCCAGCATAGCCGCCCTGTAAAAGCGATAAATGTTTTTCATTTACTCATATTGACACACTATTCAGAATTCAATTGTTTGACAACAAATACGTACTGAGTTGAGGAAATTACCAGCGACTAGAACCATATATAACACTTCATGCAAAAGTTTATTCGTCGTGAGATCTTCACCGGCAAGTATCATTGAACTGATGCTTAGCTCCAAGTAACTTATATTCGCGGCGAATTCTTCTTTCAGTAGCATACACTCGATACGTAATTTATAACTAACATATGGATAGTATCATTATTTCATTTTTAATTTAATAGAAAAGGTATTAAACTTTCTTTTTAAATATACACAACAAAGTATTACTTTGGCACTTGCATAAGTTGCAGAAAGAACTTCTCAGCGTTGCCAAGCTTTGATTTGTCGCCATCGAAGCTCTTAAGCATCTCAAGTTCGTCTACTTCTGGCAATATTTTCAACAAACCGCGCAGTTTCTCTGCGCCGATATCATCGTGACCTCCTTCCTTGATCAGTTGGATTATGTTCTCGTTCGAACTAAATAAAGAATGTGCGGATAATAACAATAAATGAAATATTTTGTAACAACCGAAATAAAAGCCAAAAAAGTAATTCTTAATTCTTTTTGTTCATTGAATATAAAAATATCAATAAAAACACTATAGTACGTACATTTTTTCTGCTATTAAAATATTTATCACGATTATCTTTTATAATTATCTGCTTTATTTTCTTTTTTAATTTTTACGTTACAAGATAGTTCGAAAATTTTCTCTTTTTTTTCCTTTCAATCATGCGAGGAAAAATACATAACATATACAACACAAACAAACAAATTTTACTTAAATTCTGATCTTTATTTGACAATCAAAATGTGAACTTTAAGTTTTATCAAAGTTTTTGTAAATGATTTTAATTTGTGATTTCATAATATAAAACGGCCAATAATATCTATAATAAAATTTATTTGCATTTATACAAGATTTACGAGAAAAATTCGTTATATTTAGATTTTTTTTAAATAAGCTTTTCGACATAGAAGAATGACGTGCTACAATGTTTTGAATATCAGACATGAAAAAGAAAATTACCAGAGGAACATAAAATATAGATTTTACTAATGTTACCGAAATCTTGTTGACCAGTGATATATATATTATATATAATGAAATAAAATACTATAAGGCTTCTATCAATTTTTAATGGTAATCATTTTCTTATGCAGAACATTTTTGTTAATATTTTATCATCCTTGGTTGCGTTCAAAAATGCCATTAGCATTATTTGTGTCATTTTATCCTTGTCTCACGGTTAATAATTCTAAAGATAGAATGACACGTAACTCTTTGATAGGGTTTCCTCTGATCATACCTTCTAAATTGTTTCAGAAAAATGCTAACGTTCAAGCTCCTCTTTCCGTCGAGTAACGCGATCTAAAAAGAAAACAATTAAAAGTCTAACGTATAGTATGTATGAGACTCATTATTCTTTACTGTATAGCTAAATAACGTTAAAAAAAGAGTAACCTCCGTCGGTTCACGACGACGTCGTTCAACATCGACTCCGGTGCCGCACGAGGTCGAGTAATTCGCTGATAGTACTATTGGTGGTGCTTGTTGACAGAACAAACCTTCCATCTCGGCCCAGTCTAGATCTGCCATCGTGGAATTTTGATGATCGTTCGCGACGAGGGACCAAATGTTCCGTTTGCCAATCACCTACGATCAATGGTTACTCATGTTTAAAAAATTATCTTGATAATTATACAGATGAAGAAATGGTTTCATCTTATCTTTATCCAGATTATTAGAATACGTATTATCTCCATCTTTAATTTAGATTTTAAAAATATTGTATCTTTTTCGAATTATCTTATTAATATGTAACACATATATTCTAGTAGTGTACAATTTTAAAACATCTAATTTAAAAACCGGATTTTTTTATATTTTGTGTTCTCAGAATAGGATTCGTAATTTTGTCCACGGTTCCGTAATTCTGAGCATTGATTTAATATGTGTTATCATCTATTGTCTTCTTTTATCTATTGTTTAAAAAAAGCATACTTCCAACACTGAAATATTTTTATATTTAAAAGCTAGATCTAAATACTTACAACATTCTTTCACTAATTACTAGATATTGCGATAAATATTACTGCAGCCTCAGTGGTTAAATTGAGATGACGTCTGAATGAAATTCGAAAGATCCGGGTGTACGAATCGCGGCTGAAGTAATATTCTTCATAATAAATTATTCAGTTTTTAAAATGCTTATTAGTTAAAATTATTACTTAAAATTATTTAAAAATATTCTTCTATAAGACACTAAAAAGTTCGCAGGTTATTGCCGTGTTTTTATTCATTGTGCAACACGCTACTCTTCGCCCTGATAAAGTTCTCGACAAGGTTCACAAAACGTTGACATTAGCAATAAATAAAAATATAGCAATAACCAGCAAACTTTTTGGAATCTTTGAAAAAAGTATCCGTGAAAGCCTCAGAAATGTTATCCTTTTATAAAATGTTTATTATCGTCGATATTATCAAATTGTTTGTCAATATATATATTAATCAATAGTTAATTTTTGGTTATCTAAGAATAAGACTGCCTAAGACGATTTGAAAATAAAAAAAAATTCGATATTGTTTCGATAATAAATTTAAAATTAAAAATAAAGAATAAAAAAAATTCGAGAATAATTTTTCATTATTTCCTCTCTTTAATTTATATAAGAATCTTTTTTATATAATTAAAAATTTTTTATTTAATTCAAGAACAACCTTAAAGAAAATGATTTTTATAGATTTATTATATCTTAATTTCAGTTATTTCATTTAAGTCTTTTCTTGGATACCTTATGATTAGGTATCTTGTTCCAGTTAATAGTCTTCATCTTCGTTTTAGGGGTAGGAATTTCTTGTTGCGGCAGCAATTTGGTGTGATTACTAGGTAGCTCGGGAGTAGGTGCACATGTAACAGGAGGCACGTATAGGGATGGCGTCATCAGTGGCTCCATTGATGCATCAGACGTGGCAACATTGACGAAAAGCAGCGGCGGAGGCGGCGGTGGCAAGACAAAACTGCTATCGCTCGGCAAAGTTGATGAACTTAGCGTCACCGGAATCGGAGGTGGCAGCGGTGGCGGTAAGGGTACTGGTGAATTGTTGCTCGCTGACAGCGATGTTTTTCGCGATGTTCCGCATATCTGATCGGCGCCGCGACAGTGACAGCATAAATTCGTCTGCACGAATTTCGCAAATATCGTTAAATTATTGGATATATTTATTTATTCTATAGTTTACTATACAAAGACATATTTTATGTGATAAGAAGTATATTTTTATAAGTACCTGTACATATGCCAGAGGAATAAAAAAATATGAAAACTATTTTTGAAATTATATTTTAGTAAATCTTTTGTTTTAAAAAGTCACATGACTAATGAAAGGAATACGAATAAGTCTTTGCAATTCATTGACACGAAGCGCGTACGGATTTCTTCTTTTATGAATTCGCATTTTTCAATTAAATACAATTAGAAAATAAAAGTACATGACGGGTGTTACATTAGCTTATGTTAGCACGGTTGACATTGACGACGATCCCTACGAATAGGATCGCAAAATTTAAGATCTGATATGATGCACGTCACAGTATTTCACTCCATCAACAGATATGTCGATGTTGATTGCGTCGTAAATTACGATTCGTAATTAGCGAAAGTCCAAGAAAAATGGATAGTCTGTAGTTTTATCGACTTTTGCTTACAAAGAAGAATTGTGTATAATCTTCCTTGTATAATCACGCTAATATAATTCTCAAAAGTAATTAGAAAAACATTGCGTAAAACACGATCCCTATATTTTGTAAAATAAATTCGCGAATTTTTTTCTCCTTTTTTTTTGAAAAACAAAGAAAAAAATGCGGACATTTACTTGAAGACTAGGCGATCTCAATAACTTAGTGGCGTCCTCGCGATTCTCCAGCAATGTGGCTCGGTGTACTAAGGTTTCTGCGATGTCCCATGCTAAATCACTGGCGGCATCTTTCGGATCTAATCGCAGCAGATGCTGCAAGACACTCAAAAAGGGTATTTCTTGTGGAGTGTCTGCGACCTATAAAGTGTGCTATATTTTATAGGCATTTCTTACGTGCAGTGTTCGACGCATTTGTCTCAATTAGAGAGCTTTGAATAGTCTTCTAATACACTATTACAACTATTGAATATAGCTTTTATATACTTATAACTGAATGACGAAAAAATTTAAGACTTCATATGGATTCGAGCTAGATTCAATATAACATAACATTTTATTGCAAATTGCAAGCAATAAAATCAAAGAAATGTAATCAGTCGAAAAAATCACTATTTTGAAGTATTATGGTGTTACAGGTTTTTTTGTTAGCAGTGTTTTTTGAGGATTGAGGGTAAAGCAACAAAATAGTATTTACTGCAGACTGTGAGCAACAAAAAATCAGAGAAACTCAATCAATGTAAACCTTTAATTAATTTAGCGTTTTAAATTGTTGTGCTGATGTAGGATGTGCTAGGAGTGATTTTCAAGAATGAAAAGTAAAGCAACAAATCCAGGAAACATAATCAATCGAGTTGTTTGATTAATTAATTGCTTTAACGCATTGTATTGGTAAAGTGGCTAAAGATCTTTTCGAGATTTGAAAAGTGAGCAAGTAAAGGTATAAAGTAGATAAAGATAAAGCAATAAAATTAGTGAAAAGTAATCAGTAAAAAAACGCAATTAAGTTACCGATTTTAGATGTTGTGCTAATGTAGGATTACTGGAGGTAGTTTTTCGACGGTTGAGGGTAAAGCAACAAAATTGGATTTATTAAAAATCGCGAGCAACAAAATTGGGAAAATGTTATCAATCGATATATTCGGGACAATTTACTGTTTTAAGGTGTTGTGCTGTTGTAGTGTTGCTAGTGGCTGTTTTTAGAGATAAAGGATGAAGCAAAATCGTAATCATTGCAAATAGTGAACAACAAAATCAGGGAAATATACCGAGATACCCAAATAATTTACAGTTTCGAAGTGTTGTATTATGATAGATTAGCCAAGGGTGATTTTAGGAGTCAAGAGTGGGACAACAAAATTAGGAATTAAGCAACGGATTAACAACAAAAGATCATTAATTTTCTAAAACGTTGCCGAATTGAAAATTTTCTAAGTTTTCTTAGAAATGTAATTCTATCTGTAACATGTTAATGTTAAAATATTCGCAAAGAACAATTATAAAGCAACTATGTTTCAATAATACGGTATTAATCTCTCTATATACAAATATTTTAACATTATCACAAATAGCATATATATCACAAATAGCATATATATCACAAATAGCATATATATCACAAATAGCATTTTTTTTTAATTTTGAAACTTTTCCATTCAGCAACATTTTATTTATATTTTATTAGCCTCTGATATATTTACATCCCTACACAGGTTAAACGTTCAAGGTTAAATGCAAATATTTATTACAAATATTAGCGAAAGCTGGGAAATAGGAAAAACGTCGTAAATCGCTCACTTGGCCAAGGATAGCGTAAAAGACGTCCACGTGAGAGGAGAGATCAATCCCGGGCGGTCCATGATTCGTGAGCTCCTCATCGGCCTCTTGTTGATCGTCGAAGGCATCTAGCTGCACCCTCACATCTGACACATGACTTTTCCTGCAAGAACAATCGCCGTCATCTTGATCCATGGACATTTGAAATGTTTAAATCTTACATGTACCGCGCTTTCGGCTGCGTAAAGTTACTCTCCCCCTCCTATTTAAAAAACTATTAAAAATCTAAAAATGACCATTACTATTCATTTGGTGGTGTTTGGTAGTCCATTTCGGATGTTTAGTAGTTAAAGATATAACGAAAAATGTCAAAAAATGACAAATGCGTGTATATCCTTTTTTGAATATACAGTCGGGAAAGCCGAGTTTTAGAAATGGGAAGACCAATTTTACACGCGCTAATGTATCGTAACATGCGTTATCTACATCTTAATATTACATTATATTTTCAAATTATATACATTATTATAATTATATATTTTTTAATTATGTATTAATATATTAGTTGAACTACAATAAAAACGCAAACTCGAAACAAAACAATATAGTTTTAGGCATGTTTAAGTTACAAATGTGCCAAAATAGAATAGAAATGGCAAGAAAACACAAACGAAGAAAGAAAAAAAAGTCACAATTATTCACAATAAAAATATTTAAAATGATATTTTTTGTATTTAATGTATAATATATACAATGCATATGATAAGTAAACACATTTTTTTTGCTTCTTGTTACGTAAAAGAATAATTTAAAGCTCAGTTTTTAGTACAATTTGTCTTACATATGTAGAAATAGGGACATTGACCTTAGTAAGCTAGTGCTACGATCAATACGGATCGGCGCAGATACTCACCGCAGTTCATTCAGGATCGGCAATAGCTTAAGACCTGCAATAAAAATCATAGTTATATGTCAATACTATAACTGATCGACGTGATAACGGATTCAACCTGCTCGATTTCATAAATCTTGCATATCATGTACGAAGATTTGAAAGGATGTGAAAGCAAAGAAGATGTAAAATGTGAAGAAAGAATAATCAAAAAACTTTTCAAAGAAAATAGTAAAAAAAACTGTTCAAATTAAGTTGCTAATGCGAAACAATAAATTATGACCATTCGAACAATATTTCATATTAAATTGTCTCATTCATTTGTAGTTGCAATCATAGCTGCAAGCGTAGTATGACTATTTTCTCTGTGCCAAAAATCCAAGATTCAAATCCACCCAAAACGTTAAATTTTATTTGATCGCCATCTCTCGGAAGGCAATGGAAAACCTGCGAAAGTATCTTTGTTCATCATCGTTCGGATTCGTCGTTAAAAACTGTAGGTTCTATACACATATTAGTGGAGATATTCAATTTCTTCATAGTAGTTTTACAAACTTTTTTTCATGATTAAAATATATATGCTAATGTATCGGACGCTTGTACATTTCATGTCAGGAATAAAAACGTTAAAAACGCTAGTTTTATTAGTAATATAGACAACTCCAGTATCCCCTTAATGATATTCACAAAAAGAACTTAAGCGCTGCAGCTCTTTTTTTTTTACTCACCGATGAACTCGTTGCGAATACGTATGCGGTCCTTGAGCACCGGTGTCGATATGACCAAACAATTTATGAACGCTAGTAATGCCGTCTGATAATCCTCGGTCGTTGCTTTCTGCAACTCATCGACCACAACTCGCAATCGATAGCGTTCGCCCTTTCGTTCCTACGTTTAAACATACGTATAGGTCACCGTTTAACAATAAAATCACTAAGGTACTTATTTGTCTTCTATTGTATTCAATCAATTAACCGTTATTTTGATATTCTTTACGTTATTTAAAACTCTCAAACGAAAACTACACCGAGATAGTAGATTAAACTTTTAAACATCTAATATCCACTCAATTTCCAGGATTTCAGGAGAATACCTGCTGCATCCACCAAGGAACTACATAGTTCAAGGAACAATACAAACTCAGGGAATTGCACCAACCTAAACATTCTGGAATTTCCCTAAACAGTCAATGACCCATGATACCCCATGACCTAAAAGGAACCTCGGTCTCCCCTACATTAGTCAATTATATATTCACGAATATAACTGCACCTAGTATTGCTTCCAATTGCCCGTCAATTAATGTATATTTTTTATTATTATCTCAACTTATTTTAATTTTATATTCTTGAACCAAACATAACTTTTATCCTAAGCATGGCACACGATTACTGTATAACGCGGCTTATATTTCTTCTGCTTTTTCTAAAATCCTATGCCACTTTAGCATTTGATTATAGCCTCGTTGTCCAAACGTGCAACGCGGTAGAAATTATATTTTCACAAATAATGTATACTTTCAGAAACAATTAATCACCTGATACGTATGAAGAGTATCGATAGCTCTCTGTCTGCCGTCTTGGCTATAAACACACAGCGCCGATAGCAGCTCCACGACTTGCTTCTTTACGGACGGACACGCTGTCTCCAACGCTAGAATATAGGGTGATTGAAGAAACACTATTAACACTATATTTGTGCCATTCTATCTTTGTTTTACGTCTAATGAACGATGAAGATACAATGTCACATATTATAGTGCTAATAGCGTTTCCCCGAGCGCAACCATAAAAGCGTTAATACGCAGTATGATCTGTTGAGATTATGGAATCGTGACTGTTGGACAAATTACCTGAGGCGAGCTTGACGCAATATTCGGGATTATCTACAATGTAATCAAGACCAACGTGAGAATCCATATTGGCTGTATCTGTAAATGCTGCGCTTCCAATCTGTAACAATATAAAAAAGAAATAAAAAAAGAAGTGGTTCACGATTCCTTATATAAAAAATCTTTCAGAAAAATTCAAAAACATTATTAACAATAGTTTTATGAAAATAAAATTATTGATATATGTATATTATGAAGATAATTTTAAGGGATCTTTTATCTTTGGAAGTTTAATAGGGGCTATGTGAAGTTGGCCCCCCCACTATTGCAAATCTAAAAATGACCATTACCATTCGTTTGGTGGTCGTTTGGTGGTGTTTGGTAGTCCATTCCGGACGTTTGGTAGTCAAAGATATAATGAGAAATGTCAAAAGAAGAAGAACGCGCGTGAAGTTTAGCCCCCCCATATCTAAAACTCGGCTTTGCAGACTGCAAATGGAATAATGGCTGTAAGCATTCGTTTGGTGGTCGCTTACTGACGTTTGGTAGTCCATTCCGGACGTTTGGAAGTCTTTTCTTTTTTTGACATTTCTCATTATAACTTTGACTACCAAACGTCCGGAATGGACTACCAAACGTCAGTAAACGACCACCAAACAAATGCTTACAGCCATTATTGCATTTGCATTCTGCAAAGCCGAGTTTTAAAGATGGGGGGGGCAAACACACGCATGTATCCTTTTTTTGATATTTCCGCCTATAATTTCGACTACCAATCATCGGGAATGGACTACCAAACGTCAGTAAGCGACCACCAAACGAATGCTTACAGTCATTATTGCATTTGCAGTCTGCAAAGCCGAGTTTTAGAAATGGGGGGGCTAACTTCACGCGCGTTCTTCTTCTTTTGACATTTCTCATTATATCTTTGACTACCAAACGTCCGGAATGGACTACTAAACACCACCAAACGACCACCAAACGAATGGTCATGGTCATTTTTAGATTTGCAATAGTGGGGGGGCCAACTTCACATAGCCAGTTTAATAACTGTAAAAACTATTTTCGGGAACCTTTTTTTGAAAAACTTATATAACGGTAGATTTTTGTAGACTTTTATTAAATAATTTATTAATTTATTTCCTATTTCTTATTAGTTGTGTTTTTACATGTACGATCCAATAAGATTTGTATTGTTTATATTACGTCCCTTTAAAATAAAGACGTTGTTTTCATACAAATTAATCTCTGTGTCCAGCACTCTACACTTAGAGAAAAAGTGACGTGCTGGTTGTTTATACCAGTTTTACACAACCAACACAACTTTTTCTCCAAGTGTCGTGTTGTACTTATATTTAAATTTTATAATTATTAGTAATTGTTGGAATTTTGTTTTTATACTATATATTTTAGTAGAACTCGAGTAGAGTACTAATTGGAGCTGTTGCCAAAATTGATAATATTTGTCGTTTTTTGGTACTTTAGAGGAGAAAGTGTGCTAGATTCTCAAAGTTAGCATAACATATTTTCATTTTTAATTTTTCAGTATTACAAATGCAGAACTATTGTTTATTTTTACAAGGAACTGTAGAATTATGAAAAGTGCTACTGGAACTGTTGTAATTTTTTTAATAACGATAGAATATCGTGTTAACTTCATAGATCCGATGAATTGGGATCAGACCAGATCGAACCAGACGAAACGAGACGTGCATGATATCTCGATTAGCTGAAGGCATCAGGCTGCTGCAATTCCGAATATAAACGCAGTCAGGTAAAAATTCAAGTGATGATTCACGCGAATGCATCGCGTGCTACCGCGTTTGTTGCATAAGCTAAGCAGGCTCACGTACATGTGTAGGAGAGCTTTCTGCGAGGCATAGAGCCGCGACACAGACTTTTGCTGTATGTAAGAGAATCAACCAATCAAAGTTCTTCTTTTCCGTCAATTGGAAGGAAAGGAAGGATTCAGATTAGTTGATTCTCTTATGTACTATACGTTACGCAAAAGTCTGTGTCGCGGCTTGTATCGTTCCTCAACTGATGGCTACGCGGCCTTGAAGTGCGCTTGCTCGTAGAAACGCACGCGTTTATGGCCACTGCCCATCTTAAGAAGGCAACGAACGATCTCGAATGTATAAGAAACTAGGTGCGCCGAGTGTGCAACAGATTAATTTATTTTTTGCTCAGGCGACGTTATCCAATGAATCCGCCAGAAATCTTGCTAATTGAACTGTTCTCCCTCTTGCAAACGAATAAAATCCCGCAAAATAAAAATTCGTAGTCTAGTCTCCTTTTAGAATAATAAGAATCACTGCACACAGAACAAAAATAAATAATCTTGAGACACTCTGCTGTTTTTGTTACAATATAGCCTATTGATAAAGTCGTTATCTTTACTTGAAACTTTCCTAAGGAAATAAGCTTTTTTTCCATGAATGTACGGACTTTCAAAATGACAACCGCATAGGTTTTAAAAGTGTCTTATATTTAGGGTCAATTTTTATCATTTTTAGATTATCTCCTTTGGAAAATAACAGTTAACGGATTAAACGATTATTTTTATCAAATTTTATATTTTATAAATAAATAAAAAATAAATAATAAATGTTTAAGATCTCTTACTATTTATCTTTTTTTCCAGTAGAAGCACTATTGATGTTTTCGAAATATTTACTAGTGTGTAGAAATAGTGATCTTAAACTCTAATTTTCTTTTTATTTTTAAAAGTTTTATTGTATACTTTTCATTTTCTATTTACTTTTTGATTTTGATTAGGATGATATAATATTATTATATGTATTAATTACTATTACAGAATTTATCAGTTTTTTAATACTTATTTGATTTCTTATTATTTCTATAGTATTACTAATAATAAGTATATGGCTCCCCCTCACCCCCCTATACACACACACGCATGTACGCAAAATAAAAATAAATTTGAGCTATTAATTAATAAATATATCCACATTAATTTTTTAGCTTAAATTTTAACACTTTGTATTTATTTGTTTAAGCACATATATAAATTTTTCAAATATTAAAATACCTCAAAATAGATTTTTAAATGCAAATAATGAGAAATAATCTAAACTTTTGTTATTAGGATATCATAATAAGATATTATGAGTAGTAACCATAAAACTGTTTATATAACCGATAACTGTTTAAATAATTACTTATTTTGAAATAACAGTAACATATAATCGTTTACAAAAAATAACCATTTATAACCCATAACAGCGCTTGTCGCAACAATTAATCAGGAGTAGTACCTTTGACGTTAATTGACTGTTACGACAAACGTTGCAAATGTATAATATTTTGCGTGTTTTGAGACTTATCTATACAAGCCTTTAGATATAAATCAATGAACCTGTAGCAACTGCCGCCCGCAAACTTCATGCAGGCATACATACCTATGAAATGTTTACGATCACCGGCTAATGGCCGAAATATAAAATCATATTTTCTATTTTATGTAAACAAAATTAAACATTATGTGACTCACAAAGCTTTATCTATTTCTGAAAATGATCCTTAGGTAAATAAGATTGTGCATCATTGCCCTACGCTAATTTTACAATATGCTTTTTGTTTCCTGTTTCTTGATGTTTGTCTCTTGTCTTCTCTTGATCAAAAAAGGCAAGAGACAAATAGCAAGAAACAGAAAACAAAAAGAACATTGTATAATTAGCCTTATAGTGCTTTCTATTAAGAGACATAAGGCTAATTCTACAATGTGCTTTTTGTTTCTTGCTGTTTGTCTCTTGCCTTCTTGATCAAAATATCAAGAGATAAACAGAGACAAACAGCAAGAAATAGGAAACAAAAAGCACATTGTAGAATTAGCCTAATGGTTGCGTTCAGCAGATTCAACTGTTGCGGAACAAATCCGTGAACGCTCACTGTTATTGGCATATTCTTTTAAATCATCCAATAGCAACGAGCGCTCACAAAACAGTTCTGTAACAGTTGAGTCTGCTGAACGTGACCAATGTAATACAGTGATTATTTCTTTTTATTTAATAATGCCAAACAAAGATGTAATAATTTACTTTAATTATTTAATTACGCTGTGTCTCTTGCTAAAAAATATGTTTAAATAGTCTAATTAGTCTAATGAAAGGTTAAAATTAATGGTGCACGAATTAAGCGTTGTCATGGATAACGAAATAATTTTTTTTTTTTCGAAAAATACGCACTTTTCACGTAAGGACATTCGGAGAAAAAAAGGACATGGGGAGAGAAAAACTCGTGGCCATTGTTCAGACGGATATATGGCATTCGATACATTAACGGCGACTTGACAATAATTGCTAATTGTAGGCAACATAAGAAGGCGCAATCGACCTTCACTTGTATATACATGAGTGTGCAAACACTGTGTCGTACGTGTAAGTAAAATGACACTCACGGCGGTCGCAGAATACCATATCGGGCATCGTTGACCTCGTCTCTTCTCGCCTCTCCTCTCCGCCCCCTTCCCTACATCCCTCCCTCCCACCTATCCTCTTTCATAGTTTGTTCGATCTCTGCGTGAGCTCACACTCCATTGCACTCCTCCCCTCCCACGCCTTTCACTCACAAAAAAGGTTTCAGCTGTCGCCAATGTCGTTCCCTGACTACGTCACACCGAGAAAAGCATGATCGACGCGATCTCGATACGATTTATCCCGCGATCCTAAAGTAAACGGATGCAGCGCGACAAAACGGATTTTGCAGTTCATATCGATAAACATAGAAATTGCGAAGTAAGAGTTTTCCGAAAAATTATTTAGAAAAATTATATATATAAAAATAATATACAGAGTGTCTCACAACTACCGCATTTTTTAAAAGATGTATTTTTGAGATAGTTTTATGATGAGAATTTTAATATAAAAATGTCGAGGCTATAATAGTTTTTAAATTAATCGCAATTAAATTTCGCTAATCAAGGAGCTGATATTTCGCGCGCTCAATCCGCTCTATCATCATGCCTGATGAGCGCGCGAAATATCAGCTCCTTGATTAGCGAAATTTAATTGCGATTAATTTAAAAACTATTATAGCCTCGACATTTTTATATTAAAATTCTCATCATAAAATTATCTCAAAAATATATCTTTTAAAAAAAATGCGGTAGTTGTGAGACACCTTGTATAATAGAAGATTCTATATGTATAAAACAACAAAAGACAAATAAAGGGCTAAGAGCCAGTTGCTCTTAGCCCTTCATTTGTCTTTTGTTGAATTATATGTATGTATCATTCTTCGATTAGATTTTATAAAAAAAAAAAGAAAGTCATATGCTGACATTGTTTTACGTTACAAATCAGTGAGAGTAGAATGGAAATAGCTAAAAAATTGTAAAATCAAAGAAAAAATAATTAACATTCTGAAGTTTTTCAACTGAATAGAATTGACAACAACTGTAGTAAATAGTATTTTAACATTTTCGACTATTCATACCTTATATTTTACATTGGCTGCAAAGCTTTGTCAATCTGTCCGTATTGATGATACGCTTGCATTCCTGCAAGAGGCCAATATTTTAAACAATATTTACATTAAGCAAGTGAATAAATATAACATAAATAAATAATAAAAAAGTACGAAAATGATAACTACGTTTTGTCTTTTTTGTGATTTTCTTCTAAACGAAGCAAAAAGGAGCATATCTCTACAAGATTTTTTTTCTTAGTCTATCGATCCTCTATCTGAAGTTTTGACATATAAATTCCGGTTACCCTGTATATACAGAATGAGACATCTAAATATTTAAAACAAGTTATCTAAATAACTCGCTTGTTTTTGATGATACGAAAAAATGTTTTAAATGAAAGTGAAACGGGTTCAAGAGGGATGACAATTTCAATTTTGTTCATCATAGACTAAGTTTTCACCGAGTCGAGCATTCCTCTCTCATACGACTGTAAGATAGGAATATCTCGCCTGTAGTTGGTCGGGTTTTGTACTCTAATCCAACTCTAAAACCCTTTATGGAAACTTAGTCATAGAATTCATCGTTCGTTTTGATCACGTTGTTTTTTTATCTAGATGGAGGCGTCAAAAAGATATGAAAAGGTTAGCTTCATTTTTTTAATTAAAATTGCGTGATCTTTTTTACGTAATGTGATTTCTTTAACAATTCCGCATATAAAAGTATGAATTTATTAATTTTTATTTTAAGCAAATTTTATGTTATTTTGTTTTAAATAGATATTTTAATTTATATTAGATTTTTATTTTATTTTACTTATTTTTTTATTTTATTTATTTATTTATATGATAAGTTAGAATAAAATTTGTATCGCATGGAATAATGCATATCAAGCTCGAGTGGTCCCATGGCATGTTATGCTCCTGCATACTCTGACGGCGCGCAATCTGATGGATCAATTTTAATCGTTAATAACTCGATAAATAATGGTCTAAGCTAAAAGGAGCAAAGAAACTTTTAATTCATAATTTCATCCTCTTTTACTCCCTGAAATATTAATTAATAGTTCTGGGATACCCTGCGTGTGTGTGTGAGCAGAGAGAGTTTGGAGTCGTAAAATACTGGAAAAATGACGAATCTCGAGGTCCTTATATCTGCGCACGCGCACACACATCACAAAAGAAGCGTAAATCCGACCCGGCAACCTCTGCATAATACACCTTAGATAATGCTAATGCCAGTTATGCTGTAACTTTCAAGTCTTACAACTCGAAAAGTATTAATGAAAAAAAATTTTATTATAGTGTTTTGGAAAGTGCTCGAGGTAAACTGTAAGAAATATGTAATGCAAATGGGGTTTCCATTTAAAAATTCAAAGTGACCTTGCTTTAACCTTGACAATGCCACCCAAGGTTGAGCCAATGATATCATCTTATGTCCCCCCCCAAGTCACAAAACTTTTGTCTGAAACATTTTTTCCTAAAATTCAAAAGAAATTCCCCCCCCCCCCCCCACACACACACACCATACACACACCATGCGCACAATATATATGCTTCCATTGAATCGAAATTGTGTGAAATATAAAACAGTTTTGCTCACGGATCAAATACAAATGTCTGCATTGTACTTAAGTAGTACTTAAAGTATCACTTCGCGCCTAGTAAAATTTTAACCACAGCACTGTTACGAGCATTTAAGTTTTAACAATCTTTTCTAACAAACACTATTCTTTTGTCGCGAGAGAAATGCGAAAATTCTTGACGCGCGGGAGACACATCACCTGTATAGCCACTATACATGGTGAGAAATTGAAAATCGTACACGTTGATCGAATCGCCATAGCATATTTCTTCTTCTTTTAATACTCTTCTGTTATTTTTAAGACCTCGGAGTAGTCACCACAGCCATATTGAATCGTGACGTCAGAAACGAGAAAATAACACGTTTTTAATATGTGTGCCATTTATAAATAAAGACAATTTGGATAAAACAAAATAATAAGATTGCTTTATAGTAAAATATTCGTAAAAATAGATGAGCTGTAATGACTATACTCACACAAGCGCCTTAAGTCCATTCTATAATTGCGTAAGCATATATAGTTGTAAGTAGCTGTAGTTATAAAAAATCTGTAAAGCTGTAGTTATATTAATCAATCACAATCAAATATTTTTCTCATATTCAGATATGAATGCTTCACACTGTAAATGCTTTGAAACATTTTTTGATTGGTCAATTCGTAAATTTTTTTCTGTTTCGTCAAAGAAGCACTTGTAGTATTAAGTGAATACAATCGATTACAGGTATGTTTGCGTAATTTTGTAGTATTGGTTTCAATTCAAGATATGTATCAATAATGTTGTGCCCTATTTACTCAAATTACGAAAAAACTGTGTTCAAACATGAAGAAACAAAGCGCTGAACAAACGCGAGAAGAGTGTGAATGTACAAATTACAGATGTGTTTAGTAACTATAATTACTATTGAAAATAGTTCACAAACTTTGACAAAAAATTTATCAGTTTTTTTTATTATTATTAAGAAAATACTTATATTTCTTCTAAGACATAAGACGAGGGACTAACATACATAAATACGAGTACATATCCCATGCTTTTCTCAATTTTCTTGAATATTTCTGATGGGTTCTTAAATCATAAGAGAACATATTGTATGTAAAAGGAAAAAACAAGCTGTTTTACTATAGTTCTATAACATTTAGAAAAAATTAAAAATTATTTTAAAGTTTAAGAATTTCATAACAAAATGGTAATTTAAAAAATCCTAGATATTATATTCTTACTATTATATTTCGATATAATAATTATATTCACATGCGATAAATATCCATACAACACTAACATTTTAAGCAATTAATTAAATAATTATTTGTATAATCTCTGCTATTAGGATTTGCTTTTTTTTTTTTTTTGAGATTTACTTCGAAATATATCCTACAATGTTTCTAGATTTTTAAAATGTCCTTATATATTTATATAATAATCAATTAATAAAAGAAACGATCCTACTTCATCATACAAATGTATACAAGATTAGAGACGTTATAACAGAATTCGGTCACAAGATGGCAAACTTCTAATTAGCCCATCGTTTTTATAAACTTCACCAAGTTAGAGAATGAGTAAAATAGTATAAATTAGAATGAAATAGCATATATTAAAGGACAATATATAATTTTTTTTATTTTTGTTTCAACAAAATTGCTCGTGGCCAAACGCTGTTATAGAGTCTCTAAATAAAATAAAATTAACGATTGGACCGCCTCACCTGCTTTATTCACTCATCGGAACAGCGACAACTCGTAAACAGACGGCACATTGCTTGACTCGAAAGGCACGCGTATACGCACTTTTTTTGGTTGAGCAGCGACTCGCGTAAACTGCGTTACAGGAGCCTGCAACGACGACACAACGTCCGTGATCGCGCAACCGGCGCGACTCACATCGCGCGCGTGCGCGATGAATCCCTTCTACCGTTTAATCGACTCTCAAGTCCGATCACTTTCCCTCTCCTTTGCATGATCAAGTCCTTCTTTCGTTCCTTGCTTTCGCCTGTCGTACTATCTGTCCCGTCTTCGTAACCATCATTAGAGCTCTTATATGGAGATCTTTCAAGGAAAAATGCGTATATTACTGATCTAGTTTCCACCAAAGACAGAGCATGGACGGCGCCGTCAAATCGATGGATAAAAAAAAAAGAGAGATAGAGGACAGCTAGACAGTCAATATCTATTTCTTTTCTATTTAATCAATCACAATATGTTAGAAAGAGAATGGATATTGGCCGTTTTTACGCTTCCCTTTTTCTCTCATTTTTGTAGACTACATTTTTATAATGTATCGATTGATCAATCGCATTATGCGCAAATGCAACTTTTCCGGAATAAAATTACATTTGCGAACAATGCAATTGATTAATGGATGAATTAAAAAACTCCTTCATACGTTTAGATATGAATGCCGCAGTTCATGCTTTATAGCACACACCAAAGACGTGTTCCAATATACACTGTCGATACTGAAAACGTACAGTATACGTAACGTGAATTACAGATTTTCAGTACTGGCAGTGCATATCGAAACATGGCCTAAAATGTAAGGCAGTAAGACGTAAGCAATATACAAACTAGTTAATCACAGTAGAGATCGTATAATAATGCATGATCTACAATGGCAGTGCCAATAGTAGATGAAATTGTAAGAATAAAAAATAACCAATCACGATCGAATATGAAAAGAATAATCAATTGTGATTAGTCAATTTCTTAGACCAATTTCACGCATTACGCGATTTTCTTACTTAAGTAGCAATCATGTAACTTTTTCCCTAGAGTGGAACATGAAAAGTAAATTTATTGGTACATATGTGTATATATATACATACATGCACATACAAATTTTCATTTTTTATGTTTCTGCTCTAAAAAAAAGATACATAATCGCAACTTTATTTACGTCTCACTGCCTTACTTTTTTGTATGTGCCGTAAGTTCGAAAGGACCTGCATACATTATCCAACAGCAATATAATGCGTATTATAAGAGTCAATTAAAACTGAAAGTTTTTGAAATTTCTTAACTGTGATTGGTTAATTCTTATGATAAATCTTGCGATTACTGGTATGGAAAATGTATGCGTGGCCTTCAAGTCTTTTATTTTCCATTAAAGTATTAATTCACACCTATGGATCTTCATATAGATAACAGCGCTTCAACAGCGAGCGCTGATTGATCAAAAATTGGTTATAGAAATAAAGGAACTCCACACGTTTTATAGGAGAAGTTATACTATTAAATTGCTCAAATTTGAAACATATAGTTTGTGTGATTCTAAACAAATGTTTTCTTTGCATTTTCATAGGGTGCTTTCACCGGACTCAACAGTTAAGTGAGTGCTCGCTTTTATTGGTGTATTCTTTTAAATCATTTAATCAGAATTTTAGATCTGGAAGAATGCACCAATAACAGCGAGCACTCACTCAACTGTTGAGTCCGCTGAACGCACCCATAGAATCATCATATAAAGATGATTGCAGCCACAATAGAAGGAATAAGGAATAAGAAATTTTAGCCTATCAGAAACTATGTATACCAATGTATCCGATTTCTGATAGGTTAAGATTTGTACACGCATGCACTCAAGAATATTTACGTACTTATTTCCAGAGAGAAACTTGAGAGAATACATGAGGGCTTTCCCTGTAACCGCAAAATATTGCTGCACACTACTGACCTCTGAACTCTGAAGAAGTGGATATAAATTATACAACAATATCATCCTTTTTTATAGACTTCTGATGAAAATAAATTTCTGAAATAACTAAAATTTTTATCAAATATTAATAAATATTTTAACGATTTCAGCGATTTATTTTCATCAGGAGTACAGGCCATAAAAAAGTGGATATTGTTATAAAGTTGACATTCACTTCTTCAGAAAGCGATAGTGCACAAGGTATTTTGAGATTAGACGTAAAAACTTATGTCCTCTTAGTTTCTCTCTACTATTCTATATAAAAGAAATAATCACAAGTTATTTTGAAAAGATATGGCAGACACACATTCTTCAGAGCTCTTTATTTATCTATTGATTCCATGAAAATGTAGCAAAGGAAACATTTCTTTATAATAGAATCACACAACTACATATTTCAAAATGGAGCAATTTGACCGCGATGATTCCGTCCCTATAAATCGTGCAGAATTCATTTACCTCCATAATCAATTATTCACCGATCAGCTCTCGGTGTCAAAGCGCTGTTGTCTGCATAAGGATCCAGAGTGATGCAACGAAATCCATGCATTTGATTGCACTCATTTTATTCCCGCTTCAATCCACAAGGTCACTACTTTTAATGAAAACAGCATACTGAGAGTCTATCATAGTATAAATCGGATTTCGATCGGAATTATCCATTTTCTCTGGAATACACAACAGAAATTTAAGAAATAATTAAATACCGATTGGATTCCAATTGAAATAATTCTGTAATACGTACCCTGTACCGAAGTAAAACCAAATTGAAGATTTCGGTAGAAATTAGACAATTGATATGAAACAAAGGATAGATGGCAACGGAGGTAAAAACGGAAATAGGACAAAAAATGTTACGCATATTAAGTACACGAGCATCCTTTTTGCACGCACGCATGAACGAATATACATGGACTAATGACTTCTTGTTGACAGAATTAGTAAATTAAATTAATGCATTAGTGATAATTTAAGTTTTGGCCTAACTTCGTATGATCAATCTAATTACGAATTACAAAATTAGAAACGTTGATGGAAGTTCGACGGTTGTGTAGGTTGGGCTGTCGAATAAACCATTCCCGGTTGTTGGTGGGTCATCGCGTGGCTCTGATGCTGATGGAACTCAGGAGCACCATGCGGTCCGTTCAGTCTCACCCGTTTTGCGTTCTGCCCATGATTATGATCGCCGTTACCTTGCTGCTGTTGAGTCTGCTGTTGCTGTTTCACGAATACTCGGATGAGCGACAAGGCGATGTTCAAAAAATCAGTTCAATCCTCAACTACCATATAGCGACGGAGCTTAGACAGCGGCAAAGTGGGCTTCACTCGCCTTGCCACTGCGGCAGTCATATGGGGCCGTTTGAACAATCGAAACCATATTTTTTAAAAATGTAGAAGATACACAATTATAAATAGATACTTATTTGAATATTACAAACTATGTCTGTATTAAAGTAGTTGCGATTATTTTATTATAGTAGTTGCGGCTTAAACCATATAAAATATATCATATAAATGTTCTTAATATATTTCGGAAGTAATTACCGTTTGTTGCTGATTTTGTCTCGCTTTATTTTCAGTCTTTTCTTCAGTATCGTCATCCGTAAGAAATTCTCTCTTAGGATAAGGAATAGGGCACCCAGCAAATATGCTATATAAAATTTTCATATTAAATGCAATTGAGATTATTACAAAAAAATTATCATGATGAAAAAATATAGAAATAAATTCATACTCTTGTGTTGGCAGTGGCTCCTCCTGGAAGTAGGCATCCTGCATAGAATGTTCTGACGTAATACGTTTGTTTGGATCCATCATTAATAGTTTCTGTAACTAAATAATAATATGATAAAATGGCATATTACAAAATTTGTATACTTATTGTTTATCGCTCTTACCAAGTTAAATGCCTTGCTATCGGGTTTGATCTTATGCCTGTCCATATACTTAGTGAGTGAACAGTTTGCATAACTAAAAGTGAAAGAATCAATTTAAAGTTTTCGAATAAAACACTGACAGAATTCTCATACAATACCAATTGTTATGGAAAATTTTCAGAAATGTTTCAACTATTCACATTTCATGTGCAGTGAATGTGCTTGAAAAGATTTTGCAATATGTGTCACATAAAATGCTTCAATACAAATGTTTCTAAAATCTATCATATGCAATAAATCGAAAAACATACTCAAATAGAACAAAAATCATTATGTTAAAATGACTCCAAAATGTTTACTAAAAATCATTTTTTAATCAATCATGATTCAATTTAACGTTATTATTTTCGTATTAGTTATGTCTCAGAAATGTTGCAGACGTAACTTTTATGAAATGTTTCATTTTTCAGTTGAAATATTTCTAAGATATTTTTGAAAACCTTTGATGCTGAATGACTTATACTTTCAACTGACAAACTTACTTGGATCTCTTAAAATCTCTTAGTAATGTAGGATGCTCTGGCATTTTTTTTATATCCTCCCAATCTTTCTCCAATGGAAATCCCATTACATTAAATATCCTAAATAAAGATTAGCTTATGTCATATTTTTCATATACAAAATAAATACAAAATCATGTTATATTTTTACCTATCTAATTGATCATGATGATATGGATTGCTCGTCTTAATGTCTTCTTGTCTACAATGAAATATAGGTTCGGACGTTAAAAGTTCTGCAAATATGCAGCCGATAGCCCATATATCTGCAGTGATAAAATAAAATATTCAATACAATTTTATACAAATTATAATATTATACAATATAAATATAAGCAGACCTATAGCTTTTGTGTAATGTCTGGCTCCTAAAAGTAATTCTGGAGCTCTATACCAAAATGTAACTACAACGGGATCTAAATCTGCTAAAGGTTTAAGAGGAGCGTTAAACAATCTAGCAAAGCCCATATCAGCAATTTTTACACGTCCCCGCTCATTTCCTTCACCCATTACTAAAATATTTGCCGGTTTCTGAAACAAAGAAAAATATAATTTTATTACGAAAGTTGCAAATGTAATAAATATAAAAAAATAAAAACATTTATATCATCAATATAATTACCAAATCTCTATGAAGTACCCAATTGGAGTGCAAATAATGAATACCATCTAAAATTTGATATAATAAGGATTTAACCATGCCTTTAGGTACCATTACCGGTTTTTTATTGGCTTTTGCCGCTCTATGAAATTTAATTATATGCTGTAAATACATATTTAAATATTACTATAAAAATTTGTTGTATAATGCCTAAAAATATTTTATTTTTAAATTATAATTATAAACACATACCCATAAATCATGTTCAGCAAAGTCAAACAACAACCAAACTTTACGATCATTATGTGATAGAAAAACACGAATTAGAGTAATGACATTAACATGCTTCAGTTCCCTGAGTAACTAGAATAGAAGAAAATAAGTGAAATATCTCAATTATACTTAGAAACAAATATTTTTGCATTATTTCAGAATAATGAGATAACTCACAGCAATTTCTCGACATGCTGACATCGAAAGTCCTGTACCTTCAATTTGCTTAAGGCCAAAATCTTTTGTATCAGGCCGGGACTTTAGTTCGCTATCTGAAACACTATTCCTAACATATAAATATTAAATGTATACACAACAAGATATTTTTTTAAAAAAATTATAGTAAGATTTAACCAATACATATTCCAATTTGATATGTTAATATTTAATTGATATACGCAAATATCATATGTAAAGAGATAATTATTGTTCAAATTTTTCAAAATAAAGAAAAAAAGATTATGTAAAGGAATATGTCAACAAAATAATGTGAATCTAAAGATTTACATTATTCATTTATTCTTAATGGAAATCAGATCTACAATAAACCGACAGTCAGTAGTCTTATAAGCTTTCTACAATAAGTAATTTTCTAAGTTTAAAACGTGATCTCTCTACAATTACATAAACATAATTGTAGTTGTAAGAATTAACCAATTAGTCCTGATCTACAATAAATGTTTAAGCCTTAAACTATAAAAAATGGACAAATCACAGTTGATTATTCTTCTCACATTCGATTGTAATTAGTCAATTCTTACGGCTTAAAGGCCATGGCATATAGAAAAATTTAAGTCTTATAGGCCTTCTACAATAAGCCATTACCTTAGTTTTAAGTATTAAAGTCATAAGAAATTACAATAAGATTGTAATTGGTAAATTTCTTATGATTTAACACTTAAAACTTAAGTAATGGCTTATTGCAGAAGGCCCATTATGCTGATTCTGCAATGAGTCGGTAGTCCTAAGTCTTATCAGTGAATCAATCATGGACCTTTTACAATAAGCCATTACTTAAGTTTTAAGTGTCAAATCATAAGAAATTTACTAATCACAATCAAATTCGAGGAGAATAATCGATAGTTAATTTCTCATGGCATAAGGCTTAAAATACCTATTGTAGATCCGAGGTAATGGGCCTTCTACAAAAAGCCACAGGTCATAAATTAAAAGTTATAAGCTAGAAATGGACCAATTACAGTCGTCAATTTTTAGTTTTGTACTTCTTATTTATGACTTATGGCTTATTATATAGAAGGTCCATAAGCCTTAAGAAATTAACAAATCACAACTGAATGTAAACAAAATAACCAACTGTGATTGTTCAATTTCTTTTGGCGTTATGGCTTAGAGCTTCTTAAAAAAGAGTTGTGAACCTAGTGACTTATGTGCCAAGGTCTTCATATTTAAAACTTAAGCAATAATTTATTGTAAAATACCTTCATTAGAGGTTCTCTACAAGTCATAAATATTATAATAAATTAGAAGTTAAAAGCACTAGAAGTTGGGCAATCACACAATCAACTGTTTTTTTTATATTTAACTGTGATTGATCAACTTCTATCTTCTAATTTCTGATTCATTACTAATGGCTTGTTACAGAAAACCTCTTAGAAATTGACTGCTGGCCAAACCTCTATATATTATTGATCTTAATAAATCCTGAATCATCAATTATTCTTCAGACTTATTTCTGACTCAACAGTTACAAAAAACAAACTACTGACTCATTATCAACCTGACTTAACACTTTAATTAATCAATGTATTAAACAAATGGAACAAGCTAAATCAAGAATTAGATAATCACATTAAACGCTAAATGCAAACTTCAATAGCGAATAAATACGCTTTCTTGTATTTAGGAAATGAATAGAAGATGATTGATAGAATGAGGCACAGCATATGCTTTTATATAGAAAGAAATATGGCTCCACACAATGTAAATTCAGAAACCTTTATAACAAATCAATATCTTTTTTTATCTGAGATTAATCTAAGGAAACAGAATAATTGAACTGTTCAATGTACAATAATCTAAACATATAATGAAGTTTCACAAAATAATCAGAAATTAGGTTAAGGAAACTAACCCTTCTTTCCTACGAGCTTTATATACGTGCCCGTATGTACCTCTTCCTACTTTGCAACCTTCAAACTCGAACAGATCCTCAACCTTCGTGCGGTCTTTTTGTGTCTTCATTTTAAATTCATAATCCATCATGTTTAGCGTTATTAAAACAATTATCAACTATAAACAAACATTTTTACGCGTGTACACACATAAACTCCAAATCACTCCAAATGACTCCAAAAGCACAGTAGGATTTAATGATGTCAGGTTATGATTCGATGTATCGAGAATCGAACCAATAAGCGAATCGACCAATCATAGTCAAGTAGTAAAGGGAAGGGGTCGAATACACGATTAGGATTGGTCAATTAGTAAATTTGCAGGATTTACACTGCATTCAAAATGTGCATCGTACAATGACTCTGCAACCAATCAGAAAACAGGATTTTGCTTAAATGATACGATTTTTAAGCAACAAACTTTCATAGCTGCATAAACATATGCATAAAGAAATTTATTCAATCGCATTTCTCTTATAAAGACACACGTAAAATGTGATTGGATAATTTTCTTTATGCACAGTTAAACAGCTATGCAAATTTGTGTGAATATACCCTAATGGAGAGGGCAGTACGACCATGGTAGAAATCAGGAAGTAAGATATAAGGAGACTCCACTCCGTAAAATAAAAGTGGACCCATTTTAGGTTTCGAGTTCAGCTTCCGATTCTGATGAGTGCGAGTAAGAGAAATGATCATTTCTCTTACTCGCACTCATCAGAATCGGAAGCTGAACTCGAAACCTAAAATGGGTTCATATCTTGTAGACTGGCGAGACCGAGTGGAGTCTCCTTATATCTTCCTTCATGGTAGAAATACAAGGGTATGCTCATTCGGTGGACGAATTTGAAAATACTGAAAATAATGTGACCATAGCGCATGCTCGCTTCGTTTGTAGTATTTCGTGGCTGTGACATATGTATTTCCTAACCTGAATCAATTTTAACGACTAATATTTCAGTCCATAAGGCTTAACGACGCTTTATTCTATTAACTTTGTTTATTTCATGCAAAAACACATCGAATGAGTCAAATTTCATCAAAATCAGTGAAGAAGATAATATTTTTGAATATTCTCAATTTTTTCGATAGGAAGAACAAATAAGATGATAGTGAGTTTATATTTCACGTTTTTCTCGTAAAATAAATGTTTATTCTTAATTAACCGATCCTTATAATAAGGATATTCTGATTATTATAGACTACTCGTATTATGAATATTCCCTTGCGTGTACTAATATTGTCAAGCGACAAAGTACATTCGCATCCGAGTATCTCATATTGCTTTAAAGTTGTTCGCACTGTGTAAGATTTGTAACTCAGTAGAGTAATAATTGGCGAAAGTATATAATAATTAAATTATGAATAGTAACCATTAGATTTTCAAATCGTTACTATTCATAATCCAAAGATAGTTTGTAGAGTTGCAATAGTGACCATATATTGGTTCTTCCAACCATATTCTTTGATATATTTATTTTATTTCATTTTTGTCGAGGCTTTTTACAATAAGTTATTAATATCAAACATTTGTTTCTATGAATAAGACATATTTCTAATATTTATCAAATATAGAATTGTTGATTTACAATTTATGTCTTATTTACAATGCATTGTATGTTGTCAGATAAAAAAGTTTTAACAAACTTTTTCGTACAACATCATCATATACTACAAAAATATCATTATCTAGAATCTCTAGAATACAAGCCCTGCTATTAAATATCAGGGGTGTATTCAGCGAATCGTTGTCTGGATGCACCTAGATGTTGTTTTATCCTTGTTGTTTAACAAGGATAACACGACATCTGGGTGCACTCAGATGATAAAATTCTGAATGCAGCCCAGATATATGTCATACGTCGGATGTTATAAGCTATGTTAATCTTATATTACTCCGATGTATACTTTTGTTATAGTATATGCAGGATTGGGAAATAATGCGTCGTTTGTGATTCCTTTATTTTTTTGTTTTCGTTATTTTTGTTGTAACAATTGTTACTTTTTTCAGTCTGTAATAATAACAATAATGATGTTACATTTTTATAGTAATAGTAACAAATTCAACCGTTACTTTTATCACTACATTAATTCTTCTCTTCAAAATTCCTTATTATCTTTATAACTATTTAATGGAATATATTATTTTTAATTAGCTAAAAATATTTTATAATAATTAAAGATGTCAGTTCGAATTAAACATACATAAAGTGTATGCAACTTTCGGCCGATTTTCGAATAGCCTCCGCTATCCCCCTCACCTCACCGCCCTGCGATCGACCGTCGAGCGGCATTTGGATCTTTTTTTGAATACGTTTATAAATGTGTAGTTACAAATACGAAGTTACTTTTTTCAGTAAAGAGTGACTTTTCGAATTTACTATAAGTAAAATTTTCCAACTCGGATATTGCCGTATTAGCGTCATAAAAAATTCGCAACGTTATATCAAATTGTTATTATATCAAAGTATCGATAAAATATAAACGGCGTTATAAAGTAACGAAGTAATGAAAAAGATGAGTTTTTATAAGTAAGGTAATGATAATGCGTTACTTTATAAAATTAGTAACGAATAACGATAACAATTAAATTATTTTTTTTAAAAAGTAGCACTATCGCGTTATTTTTATGAAATAACATTCCCAATCCTGAGTATATGTAACGTAATCATAGCCTAATGTTAGCTGGACGTAATTCCTGAACGTACTCCTGTATAGACAAAGAAAGGTAAGGTATCGACCAAAGGAGCAAAGCAAATAATGGAAGAGAATGTCTCTACGCTGAGTTTTTACAACTACATGGCCTTAGGCACAATGGGAATATACATCTTCATAACAATGATGTTGCACGAATTCAACGCGTTGACGATAGTAAGTTGAATCTCATGTCTAATGAGATTTATTCATGTCGCTTGCTCCAACATGTTCCTACTGTAGCTCCTACTTATTTCAATGAACCCGTTGGAGCATGCAAATGAACCTACCAAAGATACCAATATAACTACGAAATTCCTTAACAGTATGTTATCGTTACAGAGTCTAATGGCATTTTCTGCAATTGTATATATAGGAAGCTATCAGTTCATGTTGTACATGGCCCAGCCGGCATTTTCAGAAACCGAACAGTTCATGAATCCAGGTGTTGATCTCAACATGGAGGGTGGTTTAGCAGAGTGAGTTTTTAACAGTATTTTTTATCGCTATTACTTTCTCCCCAAATAGCATGAGAACATCCATTGGACATTCACTTTTAGATATTGGAATATTCATGGGATGTCCAAATTAAGTCCATCAAATGTCTGATAAACATTCATGAAATATATGTATTACATATCATATATATATATATA